>NW_028277169.1:10950000-11250000 GCF_051122295.1 Plectrocnemia conspersa | reverse complement strand
TTGTTAACCAATCTATTGTCTGATTTTTAGTAAAATAAAAAATATTTTGCTAAACGAACCACCCATACAATCGTTTAATTTTTAACACACGTTACAATTATTAACTCATTACAAACTAGATGAGAATTGTGTCGCTATTAGTCCGAAGGCAAAACTGGTTGTGGTACGTGCAACATGCGAAGGCTTTTGATACCTTTCTTTATCCGTTTGATATCATCATTTACTAACGTATAAACAAATGGCTGCAATGTATTATAAAACAGATGCACTCGAACGTGTATTATGCTCTTAACGCCATTTATAAACGTCGCGCCATAATCTCTATAAACAATGCGGTTTCTTTATATCAGGGGAGCTCAACTTATGCGATACATTTAATTTATAACATGAACTGTGAATTGAAATAAAATGTACATTTAAAAAAAAAAAAAAAATATGAATATTGCCATTTTAATAAAAATAAATAAAACATATTATAATTTCGCAGGAACCTCTGACGTATTATATTTGTACGTCAGAGGTCCGGGTCTAAATTAATGAGCGCACTGTTGCTACACCAAAAGTCCACAATGAAGACGTTACAAGAAAACCGTATGCAACGCCAATCAATCAGATACCCAAGAGGACCCTCGCCGGCCATGAAACATTCATAGGAGGTACACGGGGGATAAAATTTGAATACTTCATTTGCTTCATGTTGGATTTCGTGTTGAAATTATTCAAAGTTCTTATTGAATATTTATCAAGCGAGGGGAGTTAAGACGTGAGATTTGAATAAAATCTAATATTTCAATCCGAAATCAAATTTTTTACACCTTCGAATGTATCTATATATCAAAATAACGTACTATTATTTATTAAAATGTCATTCGCTTTTAAATTATTGCATTTAGATAGCGAAATGAAAATATAATATGTGTCTATTGAAAAAATCACAGGTAAAATATCTACGTCGGGAAAGAGACCCACGTAGGTTCTGCTTGATTAATATGATGCATATGCCACTGTAAGGGTTTTATTTATATTCTTTCTCTAATATAATAATCGATATGGTGAAATATAAAAGTATACTTTTCATCAATATGCTATTATATTTTAATAGAAAACATATTTTATTCATAGTAGTAGTTTCATTATATAAATATAATTATAGTAAAATAGTGTCTTAATTCATAGTAAAAATAAAATGTCATAACTAAGCTGTATTGCCGTAAAATATTATATAGTAACATTGATGTTTTTACAAAAATATATTTTAAATTTTAGATGGCCATTCTATTAATTTTATTAATGGTGTATCTCTAAAAACCTGATACTATGATAAGATAAATTGTATCAGTCAAAACTGCAACTTTTATAGCAATACCTTGTATTATATATCTATTATCGACTATTGTATTGTATTTAAAAAATGACGTAGTAATTAAATATCATCCTACAATATTTATATAATACATAAATACCATATACTATGGCAAGGACTAAAAAAAAACAGATTTCGAGATGGTTTTTGTATATGTAAATATGTATTTAATAAAAATAAAAAAAAAATATATAATACATATTATATATTTTTATATATGATTTTTTAAGCTATATTTTATTATTTATGTTATAATGCTGTCTGAAATAAGATAATAACTTTTTTGCTTTGCTAGAATACCTTCCAATGACAAAGTAAGTCTTCCGTTTTAAGAAACAGGCTCAGAAGCAGATCTTTCAGTAGCACTAAAGCAGCTGTGAAGTACTAAAGATGATTAGAATAGATCAATAGGATCCCAGATTTTTGTGACTATTATTTATTATTAAAAAAATATGATTTCACTTAATTTTCTTATTATTTTTGTCGGGCTACTTGAAGGTGTTGATGTATGTCAATAAACTTCATGCAATTCAGCAACTCCAGCAGAACATTCATGCTGAAATAAAAAAAAACTTGCAGCCAAAAACTCTCGAGAAAGTCAATTGTCTGCAAAAGAATAAAGGTTATGTAATACTTCATACTGAGTTAAAAAATCCATATTATTCTTTATTAATTGTTATATTATTTTATATATTATTATAGGAATCACTAAAATATGTTTATAACGTATGATTTTAAACTGAAATAATGAGCAATTTATTTCTGTTTATATATATTTTAGGTGTTATTATTTAAAGATATATTTATATATATGTATATTCAATTTATTTATATAGTAAATTTAATACTGATAAGTATAGCAGATAAACATAAGATGTAGAGCACTACTATTTAAAATTAGTTTTGTAGCGACCGTTCGCCAAATGAGATAACGACATTTATCAGAATCACATTAAAAACCGACATTCCAAGAAACTACTGAAACACTGCCCTCCAAAAAATATTTTATATACAGCTTTTGTTTGTATAAATTTTTTTTTCTGAGAGATTTGGGTTATGAGAAACCTTTTTTTTCTGCCAGGCGCTAGAAAAATCAATAGTTTTAAACGATGTCTCAGAAATGTAGATTTTAAGTTATTGACTAGAAAAGACAGGGTTCTGCATTTGGGTTGCCAAACTTCCATTAAGGACTTTATAGAAGGCCATTCATTTTCATTCAACAAACCACCTTTCACCAAGCTTTCGTCCTTTGCCGGCCGCCCCACATTTAAGTTATCCCTGTTGGATGCCTTAGATACTTTGTTTGCGCTATTTGTTTTTTTAATGACGACGTCAACAAATCGCTCATCGTCGATAGCAACATACATATTAAGTGATTCTTTGTTTTGATATTTACCTTTCACCTCTACAAAAAGCTTTGTAAAAAATATATCAAATGATTTTAAGTGTAAATTTGTTAGCTCTACTTTTAAATAAGAACAACCTAAAACTGCGTTTTTGTATGTAAGCATAAAAATAGCGTTTCAAGAAAGTTTTACAATTAAATTGTTAAAAATGGTATACGTAGATGAAATAAAAAAAATAGTGACTGAAAAGTACAAGAGGAAAAAAAACAGATTAATCCAGATAACTTACTTTTACTTTGCTTTGTTATGAAGAATGCATTTCACTGACAATAAGTCAGTTATTCGTGTTCTATGACACTACTTTATCAATAATTTAAAATCGTACACTTGCCGGAGTGCGTAACAAATATGAATCATAATGTCAAGCATACATTTCTTAATGAATTTTAATTGCTTTTATTTTTTAACTTTGACAGAACAATGTTCAAATCAAATTGTATGCAACGCTGCTAAAAAATTATATGTCAAGTGCAGTTTTCAATTATTACTGTACTTTTAAAGATTTACTTGTATATGATTTACGATGTATATATCTTCGAAAATCATCGATTGTTACTGCAAACAAAACGTCCTACCGGTCGGCCATTTTTCATCGTCCTCGCTCAATTACTACGTGTACGTTAATAGGTGGGTTCGTTCACCGTGGTTCTGAGGTGGTTTCACATTCGTTACCCCGGGCAGCTAATGCATTAAGACCTATTAAAATCACATCAAAGCGCTTACGTACCCTCCCGTCTCTTGCCCGTGATGCAACACTTACCTGTAATCAAAAATGCCATCAAGAAGCACTTTGATGTTGTTGGAAGCGCTCCGGGGACCTACAGAACTATAAGCATTAGCCCCGGAAAGACCTATTGCCAAGAACAAACATTAATTACGTAATGCTTTGTTCAACAATTGTGCGAAATTACGTAGCGTAAAAGTGCGCCAAATGATACGTTTAACAAGCAAGAGGTTCGCAATTTTTTTGCAGAATATTTTAATTATTATAATGGATAGTATAATTATTTTGAAGCTTTTACGTGACTAATTTCACACACAAGAGCTAGGTAAATTATATTTATAAAATAATGTTATTTTCTACCCTATTAAGTATATAACACGACTTTTTTAATTAATTTAAAAATAATGATTTAGAATATTTAATCATAATTTATAATATAAGTATTAAATATCATACGTGGATATATTTTATTTAGAAGTCAAATATCACAGTTTTTACATTAGTCATAAGGCATTCTACAAATAGACTTTATTTGAAGCTGGAAAAAAAGGTCTATTATAAATTAAAAATATAATTAAAATTACAACGTTCAAAAGATATTGGCACAAAAGTAAAGTATACTTTATAATTTATTCCAACACATAATTAAAATTTAATATAATTAATCTAATTAATAATATTTATAAATTGCTTAAAAATATTGTTGTATTCATAAAAAATATTAATTATTGATCTTTTTTTTGGTGGTTGCCATTTATGTATAAGATCATGATAAAATATAGTTAATTAAATGTACGAATCTATGATAAGATTTGTCTCTCAAAATGAACAGGGTAGTATTGTAAAATATGTATTGAAAGTTGAATAGCTGAGTGAACTCCAATTTAAATTTAATGAGCACATAACGAAACTTTGCTATGAAGAGATTACTTAGACTGATATTTAATAGAGGCATGGCTATAAGTTATAGCCATGCCTCTATTAAATATCAATATTTGATAATATAATACAATTGTTTATATAATACTATAATTATAGCATATAAATATAGTATAAGCATTTGTATAATATTAACAAATATTTTTTTTATTATTAAAATTTAAATGTTTGCTTGATTTATGTTAAATTTAAAATCATCTACAATTAAGCCATAAAAAAGTTTAATAATAATTATTTACCATTATTCAAAGAATCGTTGATTTTATCAAATGATTTTTAAATATTGGTATCACAACATAAAATACTATATAACTATTATATTTATCAAAAACAACTCACTAATCTAAAAAAAAGACGAAAATATAGTAACATGCCAAAACACATAGTTTATATTTTACTTAATAAATCTAAATTAATCTTAAATTGAGTGTAATTTTTTAATTTATAATTTCATATTATTTTAATTATTGTATTATTAAAAACATCATAATCATAAACATTAAAATGTATTTTATAGTATTAAATTAAAAAATGTATAACATTAATAATTTTATTTAAACATATGTTTATAAATTTACTTATCATATTAAAATAAACATTTTATAAAATAATGCTACATAATTAGTATTTTAATAATTTATTTTTTTGACAAAATTTATTGTTTGATATTTTTTGGGTTACATTTTGATTTACCAATATATCTTATAGTATTTTTTTATGTATTGGATTTTTGAGGTTACAATAATATAAGTCGCAAAGACTCATTAAAAGCTTGCTTTATTTATGTGTCAGCGTTTTACAAACGATTTTTTATCTAAGCGGTCTTTAAAAACTGCCAACAAAGAGGTCAGTGCCAAATACAAATGATACTGTCGGTTTTTAAATATCTTTAAGTATCATTGCCGACCTAACTACATTTTTATTAGCTAATAAAAATATCTGTTTCTGCCTCGAATCATCGATATTGTCTAGATGACCTAAAATTAAAAGTGACGTTGAAATTTTACTAATTCTAAATCACTTTTCTTGGAAACTATATCAAAATACTTCAGTACAGAAATTTACTCAGAAACACCACTTCGATTTCGACTGGGAATAACGTCAAGCTGAGAGCTTAGAAGACATATAAAATCATTTGTTTTCATTCGGCTTGGTCCAGCTTAGCATTATCTGAATTTCAAGAGTTCAATACGATCTTCGAGTCGATATTGAAACTATGAGACACAGTACAATAATAAAAACAAGCACGTATTTATATTAAAATAATTGTGCTTATAATATTAGTATTATATTGATAAAATAAAAAGACTTTCATTATTAAAAAACATAGTATTAATTTTATTTTATAAATATGTGTTTATGTATGAAAAATGCTATCTATTTTTTATTGTAGTGATAAAAATAGTCTACTGCTTAAATAGATTTATAGAATTTACACTCTTCTTTAATTTTTATGCTTTAATTGCAATTTTATAATTTATAAAAAAAGTTATGAACAGTAAAATATAATCTAGATTATTATATAATAATAATAAAAGTGATAATTTTGCTAAATAAAATGAGCAAAGTTTTGCAGCAATATTTACTTAGACCATTTCTTCTACAATATTAAAAAAATTATGATCATAAACATCATAATATTTATGATCATAAAACATAAAAAATGAATAGGCAAGTTGCAATTATTTTAGTATAAAAAAATGAAAAACCACTATCATCTTAAAATAAAAATAATTGGACTTACATTACTTTCATTATTAACAGCTTAACTATCGTAATAAATATTAAAAGTGCAAGTAAAACGATAGTGTCAACTTATTATTTTTAACCACATGAGTTTCACTCGTAGTTTTTTTAAAGTTCACGTTCAACATCTAACATTTCATTGAAGAGTGAGACTCATTCACACGGGAAAATCGTGGAAAGCTATACTCGATTATATTCCATCACGATCAATTTATAATTTTTTCCGACTACAAAAGCATCATCCGCACGACAAATGCACGCACCAGGCATCGCACTAAGTCATTAGATATTGAGGCACCATAAAAGGTTTTCGCATCTCGTGGCGCCGTGAAAAGCACTCTCTTTATTTTTGGTGCCATTTTTCAACGCCATGTGAACAAGGGACGCCATTTTGTCACAGTCGTTTAAAATGGCGGGCAAAACATTTTTGGGGAAAGCTTTTTTGTCAGTTTCCTCGAACATTCACATACACATACGAGCCACGAGAATCTAATTAAAATTTATTATAAATACATAATCAAAATTGTGGTAAACTAATATTATAATACATTAATTTATTAAATTGTGCCATCTTTGTATGCGTCTAGGATAAAATTTATACACCCAATATCCATTAAGTTATTGCGTGAATGGTGTAAAATACTTATCAATTTGCATACGTACGAATATGATATATTACGTATATAAATTACGTTAAAAGCTTTCGTTTCGTATTGTATATATTGAATTAAAGTGGGGAGTCGCATTAACATGTACATATTTATTTATTTAATTTAATATTTTTGAGTTATTATTCATGTTCTTCTAACCCTGAGTTTCTGTGAATCGGATGCGGAAGGGATGCTCCGTTTTGAGATGTTATTAAAAATAATTAATGACCTCCATATTTCAGTTATGTAACGGTTCAACGATGCGCGCCGTTAAATAATATCATCGCTAATGACAGTTAAGTGGGTGTAATTGTTGAAATTTCGGTTTTGTTCTCGTTCACAACCCCTTGCGATTAGATGCAATTTATTAGGACTTTTTTATTTTGTAATTTTTTTATTAACTTTGTTCTCGTGTGTCAACAAGCTGATTCGAACTAAGCCTGACGAAGCTTAACACCTGTAATCAAATAATGGTTTGGACGGGTTTATCTTCATCCCGGGTCCACCTTCGCCCTTGATAGGAGGCATTATGATAATGGGCGGGAAGCCGGGAAGCCTCTGCCAAATGGCGAGCCATTAGGACCCCAACAAGGGCCTCGGGCCTCTTTAAAATCTAACCAGACTCTTGCCTCACAATCCCTACACATATCTACACGAGTGCAAAGAAATTACACCATGGGTGAATTAACAAACAATTTATCTAGTTGTGCTAAAATAATTTTATTATATACATGCGCTATTTCAGAATCTGAGATTAATCAAACCATTTAGTCAACTGATGAAAAGTTAGAACTCTATATTATTAAATTTAGGTATTCCATGGTCATCATTGTTAAAGTCGCATCAAACAAGAGAGATCAGCCATTAAATAAAATGTCGACAATATGAAAAAAACACACTAATAAAGGCTCTCGCGTTATTGAATCAAATTAGGCTCGTAACGAAATTAATGTTGCTCGGCTTAGGTATTTTTTTTGTCGTTCAGCCGCAAATTGAATATGGTCGGGAAATAATTAGTTACGTATAGTGTAGTAAAAATAAGCAGTGTGGTTAATTGTGGTCAAATTACGGCTAATAAGCTCGGAAGGACATAGGGGTATGGCTAATGCGGCGTGACGAGACCAATGTGTCATCATTGGCCGATGGCTGTGCGCTTTTCAAATTGTGTTAGAATCGTTTGAAAATATTCGAAAGCATCGTCGAGACAATGCCACTTGCAAATTTAGCCATCAAGCTTTATTGAGCTTAAAATTTCGCGTTAAAGTTCATTGAATCAGATTATTTCTGGACGGGCGGCCGAAGAAGCGCTTCTGAGGTGATTAGCTTAAACTGTGCATACTAATTATGATGCTTCATTTTTAGGATTAATTTTTATCTATTTTCATTGACGAATAATCATATGTTATAGAATTAAAAAATATATTAACAATTAAATAAGTAAACTATTTTTAAATATAAACTTTTGGATTAAAAAATATATTTAAGTGCCTATATACAATTTAGGACCAATTTAAATAAAACTAACCCATACATAGGGCTTGTAAAATACTGTTTTTAACTGTATTATGAAAAAGAAGGGACTTATAACTTCTAACTTAAATATAACTTTTTTTTATATTTACTTAAGATAAATAATCATAACTACTGATTTGCAAAATTAAATTTACTTGTAAATAAAATTAATGACTCGATAAATTAAAATTAATTTAAAATTATAAATGGTTTTACTTAATTTTTTTATATATATTCGCTCAAACTATTTATAAACTCATTTAATAAAAAAATCAAGTCCTTTTATAATTAAAATGATCACAAATATTGATAGAATTATCATAAAATTTATTTTATTTTATTTTTTAAATTTTCACAATATTATCAAAGGGATTATATGTGATTTTGAATATAAAAGTATTAAATTTTTACATTGCCTTTTTATTTTGTCATTGTAAAAGATCAACATTCCTTCAAAATATAACTAACCATTTATTAAAAACCGGTCTTTTATTAATTACTCACCATTAATAAAAATTACTAATTAATAAAATCAAAATCCAATTCATTTTTCAGTATTATAAATTCTATATATTATTTAAAGGATTATTATTAAGGAATCACAATATTATCAAAAGGGTTATATGTGATTTTGAACATAAAAGTATTTTATTGTATTTAATTTTTACTGTGCCATTTCATTTAGTTTTTTTAAAAGATCAAATTCGTTTAAAATATTACTAACCATTTATTATATTAAATACAATTTATTAATTGCTCACCATTTAAAAAAATATTAATCAATAAAATGATGACTTCTAAATTCTATATATTATTTTAAAGATTCGACTTTTGCAGTGTTATTTTATTTAGTTCTTGTAAAAGGACAACATTCGTTCAAAATATTACTAACCTTTAATAATTATTAATTAAATAGTAATTACTGATGATAAATGATCATAGCTATAGATGGTTAAAATTTTACTTATAATGCCATCAATTAACTGAATTTGATTTTCCTTATCCATCTTCTCTATCACATCAAAAGTGTATGGATTTTTATTAATATTACTTGAGATGTACTGTTTTGATTGACGCTCACTCAACGACGCTCGTTCACACTTAACCTATTTAAATAAATACGTTTTAAAATTTTACAGATTAGGTATGAACGAACGGTAGCGAGTGAGCGTTCGTCAGAACAGTGAACACCCCATGAACACAACAAAACAGGTTCTTTCAGGAATATTACAGCTTCTGTTTCGGTACTTGGTAGTTTGAACTCGTTCATTTCTAATGAAATCATAATTGTATATATATAAAAAAAAATTAAAACACATTATTAAATATTTTTTTAGAATAAATTTCGCACCTGACTAGAGTACACTAAATTATTAGAAATAAACTCAAAAGTTTATATAAATATTTAAAAAATATAGTTAAATGTCTCTCCGAGCATTTTAAATCAGGATCGTTTATTTACTCTTTCACAGAATATAAATTTAAGAAAAAATCTAATTTTAAATATAATAATGAAAATTAAAATAAATTATGATAGAACATAATCTCATGTAAAAAATCAGTAAAACATTTAGCGCAGAAGCTAATAATTATATTTTAAAATAATTTTGTATGTTAGCATTGTAATGTCTACTATGCTGCAATCAAATGGTAAAAAAAGCAATATAATTGTAAGTAATTTATTAATTTATAAATAATATATAAATATATAGTAAATTATTACATACATTTTCCCGAAAATTGCAGAATAACCTATATATGGTTAATATTTTTATTTATTAACTTATATTATTAACCAATGACACTTCTCAGTAACGAATTTGTATTTTCACTTATTTTGATACTGCTTTACTAATTATTTTGAACTTATATAAAAAATCCCTAATTTATTTTTTTATGTTATTATACTTTAATTTTCCTAAAATAAGTAAAGTCGTATTACATGAAATCAAACATTGCATTATGCATTAACAATTTAATTTGTAAGCTAGTTAAGTGAACTTTGTGATGACATTGCAACAGTGTAATAAATTATTCGGAGATGGGATTTCTTCGTTCGTTTTCTTTTTACACTGTAGTTTTGTTGCTCAAGCAAATAATACACATACATTTGAGAAGCATTTCCAGTACGTATAGGGGCGCTCGTTTTTCATGGGTCACGGCAATTTCCCCAAAAACGAGCCATGCATCATTACGCGAACCCCACGAGAAAACGAACTCCTAATTAAACGTCATAGGGAAAAGGCAAACGATATCAATTACATCATAACCGCTCATTTGTCCCCAAAATTGGCGATTAATGAGAATCTACTAAAAAAAATACCACAATAATAACATACACACAAAGTATAATTTTTCAAGCATCGCGTTCGACGCGGCCTAATCGTCTATTCGGCGGCCATTTTGTCATATTTTTTTGTCTATTTTCATTGGAAAAACACGCCATGACGAGTATTAAAATGACATTAAAAGTGTACGTAGTTTCGGGTCACGCACGGGGCCGTAATGAGACTTTGATAGCTCTCTGATTTACATAACAACAACACCTACGGCACACCATCATGTTATCCGTAATAATAATACATGGACGTCGGTAAATCCGTCTGCTGCTTTTTCGGCGATTGTTTCCTTTTTTATGAATAAACTATACTGTGTATATTCAGATTCTTAGTTACAATCGGGGCGTTTTATGTCAGATTTAGATTTAGATAAGGCGATCGTATACGAAATTGAGTTAGTTTAATTGAACGCTTCGAGAGCGAGGGGCGCGGTTTCGTATAATACTTAAAAAAATATATTAGCGCAATTAAAAATAGATCATGTCGATACTCATATGTATTTTAAAAAAAAAAATATTCAAGTAATATAATTTTTAGAAAGGAAAAATTTTATACTCATAAAGTGATCTGAAGAATTTAGACTAAAAAAAAATATTAAAATTTATTTGTAGATAATTATTTATGCAAGAAAATAAAATAAAATAAATTATTATTTTTCAACCCATCATAGCGACAACAGCAAAACTATTTATTTTATTATAATAGACCGCTTCACTGACGCGGGAATACAATAAGACGTCGTATATTGAGAAGGTCTTCGACAAGGTTTGTCATAAGTTATTTTAAAAAAAATGTCAGACTCGCAAATTGCTCGGATTATTTAACTCGGTTATTCTCTAGCTATTTAAGTGATCGTAGACAGTTTGTAACCTATATTTGCATATTATCAAAAGAATATTTCACCCCTTCAGACGTTCTTCAATGGTTCAATTTAGAGCCACCGCTCTTCACATTCTTTATTAATGACATTTAATTCATGTTACAATTTTTTCTTATGCAGATAGTTTATTAGATTTAGATTATCTATGGAGATACTGTATCATTTTCTCGATCCTACAATCTTGATGAAAACGTTTGAATAACTTTTAAAAGCAAGTGAAGGTTCTCTTTACACGTAAGGGACTTCTGCAATAATTCTTCCAAGCTGCTCAGCTTTAGTATGAGGAACGCATTTCACTTTGACGATCCGTCAATATTTAGTTCACAGCATTCGGAAATAGGATCTTTAATTTAAAATATACAAATAACAAACACTTCCTCTGAATCAAAAAACTTAAAAAAGTTTTTTGAGATACATTTATAACAGGATATTTAGTTATTGCCAGTTCTTGTATCCCAGCGCTCTTCTTTTAGAAGCGTTGAGATACGATTCAGTGGGTTCTCGCAAAAAGTTGTATATACGCAATTTCTTCAAACTACTGAAGGATGCTTTCGGCAATCAAACTATTCTTAAGGAATTCCAGTTTTGGGTTCCGGAACGTCTAAAAAAAATCACGATCTTATGATGCCTCTTAGAGCCAGGACACTGCAATAGTCAACTCGCCATCCGGCTCCTTAATACGCTGGCATTGCACATTGTTTTATATCAGATAGGAGGAGCTGGTCCGATTTGTATTATTTAATTTTAATATTTTTGTCAAACTATATATTATTTTTATTGTAAAAAAGACTGTAAAAACTATGTTTTATTGTAAAAAACATCTTTTGTGTGAAAATGACTCGAAATACACATGCTCAAAAAATTGCTATCTCCAAAATTTTCAGTTAAACTACAAACTTGAGATAGTGTTTTATTTTCTTATTTTTTAGTTGTCTATTTAGTTTTTTGTTTCACCTGTATAGTTGTCAAATATGGAGCTAGCAATTTTACACTTTAAGCTATCGATATACTTTTCACAATTTTATTTAATTACTGAATAAAATTAAACAAAATTACTAACCCTATAATAAATATTAAATAAATTTACGCTACTTAAAGCAATACTTTTTTAATGAGAAATATATAAATAAAGATCACAGACTTAATGAAATATTTATAAAAAATAAACTGTATTTATTTCTGTGTTAACTTGATAATAAAAAAAACGATTACCACTAGAAAAAATAAAATACCTTATATCAGTGGCGTAGCTAGGGTATGTGCCGCTCAGGGCGATCCTTAAAATTGCCGTCCCCTTTCTATACATTTTTTGCAGGGTCATAAAATGAGAAAAATTGGTTATTATTAAGCTCCTGTTATTCGTCGATTTATATATGTTTTAGTCCATTCAGGGTTAAGAACCACACTAGACGATCTCATCGCGAATATGCCGCCCCCAAGCAAGTGCTGCCCGGGGCGGCCCGCCACTGTATTTTATACAAAACAATACAAAATTCACACATATGCTTAATATTAATAAATAAGTACACAAATATGTACAGAAAATATAATATACATACTATATGTATTTTTAATTGTCATATAAAAAATATACGTTAAGAAATAATAAATATAGATTTTTCCATATATTTTATTTAATTACTAACACTAAATATAATAGGCAAATATTCTTAAAATTAAAATTAAATTCTACTAATTGTAATGAATGGCATTTAAATAATAAATATATTATTTTACAATTAAATATTCACAAAAACGAATGCTTCGTTTTGTAAAGTAACAATTAACTTATTAACTACTGACAATTTTTTAAAACTACTCTAGGTTTATTTAAAAAACTGACTAAAATAAAAAAAAGCACTGACATGAAAAATTTAGTAGAGGGACTGTTTATTATACTTATTGCAATTTCAATAAAAAATGTCATGATAAAGGTTTCGAAATTTTGATAAGAATATCAAAATTTTGATATCTTTATAATGACATTATTTACTGAAATTATGTGATACACAAAAAGTAGAAAATAGAGTGGCAGGAAAACGATGTTAAAAATGTATATAACAACGGTAAAGAAGAACTGAAAACTTCCTGTGATTTTAAAGTTATGGTATCATTGCAAAGTGGAACAAAAGTTGAACTCAGAATTATTTCTCAAAGTGTAACATTTCAATTGTGTTATTAAAATAATATCCTTAAATAAATTTTAGTTTAACTTCTATTAACCATGCACATAGGTTTGGTTAACGCTAAACTTAACCATGCATAATTTATGGACATCCACATTTCAAATGCATTTGGTAATCGTTTTATAATATATGATGGTTCATTCTACACCATATTTTTGATAAATTTATACGTATTATCCACGTATGATAGAAAAGCTCAGTTCTATGCATAATCAAAACATAATTTCCTGTAAATAATGCAATCGCGCGCACATAACGACTATGAAAATCGTATTGAATTGATTTATAACCGGATGAGTTTCTAGCTATCCTACGATACGGTGGTTAAAATATAACTGATTATCGAATTTATATTCATGTATGCAAATCGAGATCAGATATAAGCAACTTTTGTTTAGTTTATTTGTTTTCATACAAAATTTTACGGGTCAATTAAATGTCGATTTGTCTGATTTCTCTATAGAAAGCGAACGTTGAATATATTTTTTATTGTAACTTAGACTCTTAAATGGTTAATGATCTGGATAAAAATCAGTATTTGGTCATGGAACTGAGGTAGAAAAACGATTCAAGTCATGATTAAGGCGTCTGATAGGATCGAATGGCTTCGGGGCACAATGGTCGAATTAAGAACACTCCATTTTCGCTGGGCAAACGTAGATTTTTGTCTTTTTTGGTTCTCCATTGTTGTGAAAATGTTTGATATGATACGGTTTCGTAACAACAATCGACCGCCGAATATTTTTTCTGTTGTTAGACAAAAGGAACAAAGCGTGGGTCGTGGTCCGATTTTCGAATTGTGATGATGACAGGATGGCGTGTCAAACGCAGAAAGAAAGCCTTTCATTAGGCCAAAGCTTCGGGGGTACACAGAATAAAAATAAAATAAAGTAAAAAAACTTTCTTGCGGTACACACTTGTCCAGGGGTGTTCCAGATAATATAAACAACTTTTAATAAAAATTATATGTAAATAAAAAAATATTTAGAGTATAATTAAGACTTTTTCTTATTCGACATAGCCACCCGAAACTGATACCTGCGTTTTTATGTACATATTTTAGTAATCAATTAATTTTGTACAATAAACTGTTTTGAATAATTAGCTATAAACATCCCACTATTCTGGATGAATAAGAGGTGGAGCTAAACATTAACACATTTGGCTATAAATTGGCTCATGCTCCCATTCATCAATCAATCTTCACACACTCGACTGTCAGACGATTTTTTTCTATATATTTTCAGTCATATCAAACTAATATTTTCTATTTAAATTTTATTAAATGTAATATTGCCTATCGCAATCCGCTTGTTGTCCTCCCACTTCGTTCGGCCGTATCAAAATGGAGGATTAGAATGTTTCCATAATGAGGGCGCGCGATGTGACACGCATATCAAGTTGGCTCGCTTGTGTACACACCGAATTAAAATTCAAATATTATTCTGACAAGTCAATCTACGCGAGGGTGAGATGACCACCACCACCATCACGCGCACGGATGACAACTGACAACCACTGACAAAGATAACATGGACAATGCGCATAACTCCCTCTTTTGTCCCGGTGGATGACGCATGAGTTACGGGCAGATAACGAAATATATACATACAATAACATTTTTTTATTCAGTGTTAGGTATACCTTAATTTTTAACCAGTTAAATACCTTCAAGACAAACTTAGACCTCAATAAATATGTATTTTTTAAATTCAACTAATTTATGATTAACATCTTATAATCTGACAAATATAGCATGATATTTGGGTACAACTGGAGTGTAAATAAATTATTGTACTTTCAATTGAAAAATATCTACTTATATTTTAGCAAAGGGAAAAAAATAATGCACTTTTGATCCTTTGAATGTTAGTAGTATACTCATATATCTACATATATAAATAAAAAAAACTTTAGGTCAAAATCTACATTGAAACATTGCAGTTGTTAAAAAATAATGTTGTAAATATTTTAAATAAATTAGTATACTATGTTTAAAGTTGTCTATTTAGTGTTATGTTTCTCCTGTTAACTTGTCAAATTTTATTCAGAGAAAATCTTCATTTTTCACTTTCTCTTTCTATTTCCCTGTGAGTACAATGCTTTCTGTGTTGTTTCTATCCTTCCGCGATGTTTGTCCGAAGAGCTGGAAAATTATTTACAGCTATTTTTGAACTCTTCTATTTATAAAGACACTCTTTCATCTTAAATATACATTAAATATCAATCTAAAGCACCACAATTTAGTCTATTCACAATCTATTTATAACTCTTTCACATACTTTCAGTGTATGATAGAAGTAATATTTTTTTAATAATTTCATCAGATAATGTAAAGATGATTTATATGATATTCTGATTTATATAATAATTGTATATTGATAGTAAACATACTCTGATTTTATAAAATATAGCAACATTATTTTTATGCAGCATGATTTAATATTTATTATATTTTTGGTTAATATATATTGCTTATTGTATAATACAAATAGTTTTTATGTATCTTAATATTATTATTAAAATATACAAACTTATTTTCTCACACAATCTTACGCATCTTATTTTTTAAAATGAATATTTTTGTATAATAGATGCGCTGTGAAATGTTTAATAAATGGCTATGCAAAATATTGTGCATTCAAGGGAGCTGTATCAAAACTTATGTATAAATTAAGCATCAAGCTGTAATTTCTGCATTTTTGCCGCTGCTCAAGGGTAAGGGTGGCTTTAAAATTGTTCGACAGACGTTTAAGTGGATATGTGTGTAGGGCAAATAACAACAACAACAACATCGGAACTTACCCTTGGCTGGGGTAGTGGAAGGGATCCCGAAATCGGAAGGGGGATGGAAGCAGAAAGGAGAGCGAGAGGGTAGGAGCAAGTGACGCGATGATTGAACGTGCACCCAAGAAAAATGATCACCCGTCAACTGTGGACGTAGAGAAACTACCCCCGGGGGGTGCGAACGGGACGCACGAGGGTATGGAATCCTTGGGGTTAGAGAGGGATGCGAAGATACCAAAATAGGGGTGACGTGCGGTGATGGATTATGCTTTTCTCTCCAAGGGAGGGAGGGGCTCGCAGGTCGTTATGGAAAAAGCGGTGGATAGGGAGGATCGGGGTGGGTTTGTGTTGGGTGGTGGGACAAGAACAAGGGTGTATTCACTTTCGAAAGGGATACAGTGTCGATATTCCGCGATTTTGGAACAATTTCACATAGATTTATGGAAAATTTATGATTTATAAAAAAGGCCAATAAGATTCCACGTAGTGAATGTAATGATTCTAATTAGAATAGTCGGAGAAAAATATATTTTATTAGCAGTATTTCGCAAATTGTTTTTTAATTTATTCTAATTATTTAATTTTAATACAAAATTCAAAGCTTTTGTAGTAATAGTAAAATAATATTTTTACATAAAGCACTGACTTTAAAATATATTTTTCATTGAGATGGTAAAATATTTTTTAAAATAAATATAATACAAAGATAAATTATGAGTTAAAATAATATATTTTTAAACAATTATTATGATAAAATATGACTTAAAATTAACATAATAATCACAAAGATCTTAAAGAATAACCAAATTAGAATATGACAAAAATAGGTTAAGTATGCTTATGCTCCTCCCACACATGCAATTTAGACCAATTGAAATTCTAGCGCCGCCTTTTGGCAACTGAAATGCATATATGAATTTTTAAGATAGGTACTTACATAAATTAGCTATAGAAACGCGACTTAGGTTTAATACAAAACCATTTACCACATGCCCTCGACACGCGCACTCTTTGTCATTGCGATGATTTATTGTCAGAAATCCATATATTTTTAGAAATAATAAAAAAAAAATTTAATTTTAATACTATAAATTAAAATTATTTAACCGAGAGCTTAATTCCCTATTGTTATTATTATTTTATTTATTTTTGTCAGGATTATTAACAAAATCTTCTAAAAAAGTAGATAAAAATAAAAATAGGTATCACTATTTTTTCAAATTAATTGTAATAAATTTAAAAAAAATATTAATTAATATTAAATATAAATAATAAGATATATAAAAAAACAGAGGCACTAAAAATATTATATATATTTCTTTCAGGACCAAAACCAAAGCTTTTAGAAAAGTAACAGATTAAAATTAAAATACATATTTTTTTGCATTATTAACGAGCTATTTAGAAATATAATATTAACTATAAAAAATAAATAAAAAAAATATAAAAACGCAATAAATTGTAATTAATCACACTATCATTGTTGTTATTTTGTATATATTTTACCCATAGCCAAATTATTTTCTTATTGGTTAGAATAATATTAAGTAATTTATATTTTGATTTAATCTTTTGTAATAAAATAAAAATATAAGCTCATCTGCTTGAAAATGTTTTCATTATACGTATACTTTAACATACATAAACAGTAGCAATAATATATTTATAACATAAGTGATTAGATAAAAAATAAACGATGACTTTCTAAGCGCTCAACTGACAGTAATTTCTGAATCAAAAGTAATTTAAAATTATTGCATTTACCGACACAAAATGACTATTATTGTATAGATCATTACATACTTATTATTGATTGTATTATATATATACATACTTGTCTTGACTTTGAAGTAAATTAAAAGTAACTGAAATATTTCTCTTTTTACAAATAAATATTGACAAAATATATCTTGTCGTTCACCAGAGTCAAATGTAGAACGAATGGCTTTGAAAAGGAGCAAAAATTGCGCCAATCAATATAAAAGTCGATGCTAATTTTCTCGATTTTAAGGATGATGCTTGTTAATTTTACTAAATTGACAAGATTATTAGATTACGCAGCACAACTAATCCTGAATGTTGGTAGCTGAAAGATTTAAAATAACGCAACTGTTCAATATAACGGCATTAATTAAGAAAACATTAAATAGTGTTTAAGACAAATATCCTAACTGGCATATTTAATGGCGATAATGAGTTCGTATTAAAAATCTCATTAATTATTAGTAATTTTGTATATATTTTTTAATTTTTACAGATTTGAGACTTCGATAGTATTAATTTAGTCCATATTTTACCAAAGGTTCTTAGTTAATATAGACCTTTGCACAGCCCTGCTTTTATTCTCAAGTATGTAAAATTAAAATCAATAAACTTCTTAAGCAATCACAGAAACCCATACTATACTTTTACATTGATATTTAAATCATAAAGTTTTTTAAGAGTCACCAAACTTTTTTTGAGATAGATTTCCATCTTTGACCAGACGCCAAATTTTACCGAATAGTTTTTTCATATATAAAGAATGACGATTAAAAAATTCTGATAACTAAATTGTTTCACCATATAAATCATAAAG
Source organism: Plectrocnemia conspersa (assembly GCF_051122295.1). NCBI lineage: Eukaryota > Metazoa > Arthropoda > Insecta > Trichoptera > Polycentropodidae > Plectrocnemia > Plectrocnemia conspersa. The sequence goes on along the minus strand of NW_028277169.1, from coordinate 11,230,890 downwards.
AGTTCTAAACCGATTATATACATGTGTTTTCAAGAAGGACAAAAGTTAAAAGAAAAGCATAAAGATACTCAATGATGCAGAATTTTATCTTAAATTTTTTTTCATGAACAAATAATAACAATAAAATATAAATAATATTAATAGTTTTATTTTTTATAAAATTGTAAAAATACAATCATATCGATTTAATATTTATAAGTTTTGATTTTTTAAAAATTATATTATATTTTATTTAAGAAAGTAATTAAAATATTTCTATTTATGTCTTACTTATTAATATTCACAAAAGAGATTTAAAGTTCTACTAGCTATAACTTATAAAAACAATAATTGCACCGATCAATGTAAAAGTTGTTAATATATTTTTTGATTTAAAAGGCGTTGTACATTCATTTTATATAATATTGTATATAATCTTTCATAATCTGAGATAGGAATGAATTTGTAATATATTTTATAAGATTATAACAATTGCTAGTACACCACTGTAAACTTTTAATATAAAATTACTGTTTACGCATTGGTTTGAATTTTTTTTATTAATATTTAAATTCAAGGGCATGTGTTTCCTCGATGGCATTTATGATTAATTTAGTAGGATTAAAAAAAATATTTTACAAATTAAAAATAATCACAATAAAAAAATATAAATTTAATAAAGTAAATAATGAGCTAAATTTATATGGATTAAAGTAAATATTAGTTACAAAATAATTTTATTATTAATTATTATGTATTATTTAATTATTAATATAACCCTATTATGACGTCTGTTTTGAAAATTAGCGCCGGCATTAAAGATGACCCTTCACAGTGTTTCGGTAGTGGCCCCTACCGAATCGGTCCGTTGGACATTAATTACATCCAACAACTTTGTTACATCCATTTATTCTTTTCGGTGCCGCTCTATGAATTTTTAACTAATGAATTTTAAATGTCCCGCCACCGCTAGAAAAATGGGGAGGAGTCCCCTACGGATTGCTCCCCCGCCAGATTTCCCCCCTTTTCTTATTATAATTTGGCGGCTTTTTTCTTCTTTCTCTCTATCCGATGTCGGAAAATGAGAAAAATCGGATTACGCAACGTAGCGTTATTTGAAAGTGGAATGAAAGGGAACGGTAATGACTGAGAATGAAAAAAAAGCGTATGGATTTTCACAGTCAGGGGTGACATTTCGCGTGCGAATACATAAATCTTGGTATTCACGTATTGAGTGTCCTTTAAAATGTATACAACTTTTAATAGATATCATCAGCATTATTTGAGGATAATACATTTTAAAATCTATTACAATAAGTAACGTCAAAAAAATTTTAATACTTAAAAAACGTAAATAATGAATAAACTATAATATAAAGATGCGTAAGGAATAATGTAAATGGTGAATATCAACATATACATATAGTAATAAATTAATTCAGTTTTTACTAACGTTATAGTATCAATGAGTATTTAATTTATATATATTACTAAGTTTATTATTTTATTATTGTAGTACAAGTACTTACATTTATTTTAAAAAATAAAATGAAATTCTTATTCGATGTTAATGTAATAAATTTTGATGATAAAGTATAAATTATAGTAAATGTTTAAATAAGAGTAAACGCTTATCAAATATCAGATGACTATTTCAACTTTTAAATGTTGTTATATTACTTCAACATTTTAATTTAATCATAATTTTAACCATACATACGTACATAAATATCAGTATATACCATTAGCATTATATCCTCTGTGTAAATTAAACCTTATTTAAGTTAACTTCACTCTAATGCGACGCTTAAAATTACCATTAAAATGCAAACGCCATTGTTGTATTATATAGGCATTTTTTGTCAATACCATCAAGGACAATTTTCATAAATTCCAATTCCATTCTCACCATCATTAATTACCCGATTGTGACCATAGTTCCCATGTTGACGAAACACGGCGGTCCCCGTGCAATTTTTCATCTCAGATGCGTTTTTATCTCTTCTCCCTGTTGAATCTGGATCCGTTCAATCATCAAGGCAACCTAGCCGAGCTTTTCTTTGTCGCGTTTGACAGACGTCGAAGGATATCATTTGTTATTCCGAAATCCAGTCCTTCCCTTACTTGCCTCATCCTTCTCGCGATTGCGCACACAAATATTTGACGAGCCCGTGGGACAAGAAAATTCTTAGGCAAATATGCAGAGCCGGTCATATACGCTACGACTCAATCTAGATAAACAGGATGATGGTATATTATATATAAACATTATTTGAAGCTGCTTGAAATAAGATTGGCAAAACGTTTAAGTAAATAAATATTAAATTTATTTAATATTTTTTTTCGAATTATTAAATAGTATACTATCTCAAACAACAATAATTTTATTTATTATGCTCGAGTATTTTTTTCTTAATTTATTTAATATTTAATGCAAATATTTATTATTATTATCACAATGTTAATAATAAATTTATCGTATTTTAAAACAATTATTAAAACACTTTTATAAAATATTTTTGTTATATTTATGTAAACATTTTCAGACTAAAAATCATTAATGGATGTTTATTGATTTGTTTGATAAATTTATGAGGTTAAAAAAGCTTTGAAACGAATTTTTACAAAATTCGTTTTAAATCTTTTTAAACCTCTTATATTTTATTTTTATTAATAAGTAAACCTAAAAAATATTAAGAGTGTTCCCATAAATATTATTTCATAACCTATGATTTTAATATAAATAGTAATTTTAAGTAGCCTTAATTTATTTAATATTTTCTTAAAGCCTATATTTATCATTAGGGCAAAATTTTGTTTGATTATATTAAGCAATCTAACTAAATAGTCAGTAACGTAAAAAAAATCAGCTGTTAAAAATTCAGTAAATAAAATAATATTATATTTTTTTGACACAACTAAATCCTTTTTATTCATTATTTTCATTAACATTTTAATTAACATTAAAATTAATAAAAGCTGTTTCTATAATTATTACAATATAAAGTATAATCTTAATATATCATAAAAATATTTCAATTTAAATAATAACTTTAGCCTCAATTTATCTATTATTTTTTTATAGATATATTTATTTAGTATATAGGTAGTAATTTTGTTTGTTTTTAATCAGTAATTTTAATAAATGTCAGTTTTTAAACAGTCAGTAGTTTAATTAAATGGTCAGTAATTCTCCTCTTTAAACTTAAGAATTTAATAACCTGATTTAGGTGTAATATAATTTATAAATCATAATAAAATTTATTACTATTATATATAAAAATGATGAGAAACATAAAAAACATTTTAATTAATTTTATATGTATTTATTGTATTAGGAAATTTGGTTTGTTTTAAATTAAGTGTTTTGTAGTTTTTATATATGGTCAGTTATAAAACAATTATAAATTATAATAAATATTATTAAGTGTCTGAAGATAATTTTTATATTATAATAATTTTAGTATGTATTTATTGGGTCGGTAATAATTTAGTAATTTAACTAAACTGTCCGTAGTTTGAATACATACATAAATACCTATATGATAAAATCAAATATGTATGTAATAAAAATAATAATTTGTTTTGGTATTGTGGCTGTGGCGGAGTTTTACTGATCTTTTATTAAATAGTTACTAACCGTTTATAACAAAAGTACTTAGTGACCACATATTAATATTATTATTGACAGTTTTATTTCAAAGTCCTGGCCAATTATTTCTAAAAAAATAATATTTGCTTTGAGAACCTTATAGTTTATAATAAAATGCAATATTTCAGGGCATTTTTTAATAGTATATGTTTTATAAGTTTCTATATATATGTATATTGTAGTATAAAGTTTTTACTTATTTTTTTTTAAATATTCCTTATAATCTTCTAATAATATTTTTAATATATTGTCGATTCTTAGAATAAAATGATTTATTCGTAAATTTGCGTTTAAATAAAATTAATAAATAAATTATATAATTCCTGAATCGTGTGGTGCATGCCTCGCATAATCCCCCTCAAGATTCCCCGCATTTGTGACGCTGCCGAGAAAAGAAAAGACCTCCATAGCAAATATCCAAACCAGAATGTTGTGTAAAAGAAAAATATAAATGAGGGTAATTTTTCTCCGTGTCAAAATCCACAATGGCAAAAAATAACCAAATTCAAATTTTCGGCATGAAACTTTTGCCAGCCAGCCAGCACAAAACAGATTAATTACGGTTTTACCTGTTTGACATTGGACTGTGTGTGCGACGCGATATTCACCTGAAGGCGCATTAGCGGGGTGCAGCCATCGACAATGGGGTAGTTCGACGGTTGAACACGTTGACTAATGACTGTGACAAAACGCGACTAAGGACATCGAAGCATTGTAAAAATATTCAAAGGGACCACGAAGCGTTGATTGATCGCGAAAACTTGTATGATTCATCCCCTTTGCGGTCGGCCAGGAGAAGATTCCTCCTTTCCGTTTCTTTCTTAACCCCCCGCTGGCCTTTAGCGGTGGTTTTTGGGGGGTGGCGGGAGACGATTCCTTACGAGTTTTGAATCCTGTGGGAAGAAATAACACCCGTCGAGAGCGGGGCGTAAATACGAACACCTCTCCGAATAATTCCGCTTCTGAACGAGACAAATCTTTTATTCATGCCAGGAAAATATGTCTGAAGATTGATAAGTGTATTCATATTAAGTTTTACGAGTTTTGATTTACGGCGCAGGATTTTCGGTAGGTGGAAATGATATGTGCATCGAGAGCGAGGGATTTAGATTCGTGAGCGGATATAAATTCATATTAAATAAATATAGAATTTTTATTTAAATAATGAATATGATCTTACAATTAGTTCACAGATATTAAATAATTATTTATTATAGGCATATAATACATGTGGGTTTAATATGTAGGGTTGTGTAATATGGGCACCGGACATCGAAGGCCATATCGGTTGTTTACAGATATTTCAGCCGGTGCTGGAAACTCGTTTCATCCAGTACTTATATTCCGTGCGAGCTCTCGTTGTGATGGATGTTGGCGATAATGCAGGGTAGTTAATCCACGTCAGAACCAACACGAGGGTAGCGAAAGCAGTTTTGGGCTATTGGAAATAATTACAAGCGCACACATACGTATATGTACATATTATATAAATGAATGAATGTGTATTTTAATACATTGCAAATAATATTAAAAAAAAAGATTTAAAAGTAGCTTGTATTAATTTTTACTTTTGTGTTAATTTATTTATTAGTGAGAAGTGCTATACAAATAAAAAGCACCAATGAAACTTTTACGGGCTTTTAATTAATGTTATGATGTTATTTCAGTTTATTGACATTTATGACTGTTTTTCTGTCTACTCTAAAATGTAGATATCGTATAAATTATAGATACTGTAATAATTTAACTAGGACTATATTTAATTAAATTGAAGTAGTTTTATTGAAATAAAATCGTTTATTTGTGTATTAAATATTTTTTATTCAATGGTTAGTTATATTTTAACTTAATGTTTGTATTTTATTCGAGAACGATAATATGTGTTGCGCAATAATTATTTACAATAATATTTTTCGTATTGTTGATATGAGTTATTAGCTGTTATCAGAGCTTTATTGATCGTTGTTCGAAAAATTACGGTTTGTGTATGACACACTATTTAAATAAAAATATTTCTGAGAGTTACTTACTATTTTATTTATAAACACGCATCTGGTTCTTCTAATAAAATAATCATTTTCAAATCTGTATTTAAATATACTATTTTATGATAAGGTTACTGATCATTTATGCTGCTTAACTGACCAAATATAATAATATTATAGACAGATTTATTGAAAAGTAACTGATGATTTAATTTATTATTACTCAATATAATAATCTATTTACAACCAATGTATTTACATATGTTAGAATATATTTTTTTTAATATAATATTGTTTTTGCTTATGTTTGCTTATGACAGAGTTACTATTTATAATTTATAACTGACCATTTTTATTATTATTACTACCGGATTTACTAACAATTTAATTATTTAACATTGAGTATAGATATTTACAACCATAAAATAGTAAAATCTAGTTTTTCTAATATAATAATAATTTTTAATCAGAATATGACAAAGTTACTTTTTATAATTGTTAGTTGACATTTTATAATAATATTACTGACCATTTAAATTATTAACACGAAATATAATAATACATTTATTACCATCCAAAATATAATAAAATCTGGTTTTAATAATAAATTAATTATTTTTCAATCTGTTAGCTTATTTGTTATAAATATCGATAAATAAATTTAGAAGCACTCAATATATTAGAATATTTACAACCTAACTTAATTATCAGAATCTGGCTCTTCTAATAAAATTATCATTTTTGAATTTGTACTGAAATTTTACTCTTATTTTAAAATAACGTTATTAACTATTAATAATGGTTAATATGCCATATATAATAATATTAATGCTATATTTATTTAAAACACTTAATAAAATAATGTATACACAAAAAAAAAAATATATTAGAATCTGGTAAAACTGACCATTTTTTTAAAAGTTACTGACTTATTAAATTATTTACATTCAATGCAATATTGTAAATAAATACAGCAAAAAAGTAAAAATCTGGTTCTTTCAATAAAATAATCATTTTAAAATATGTATATAAATTTTTTTGATTACTAATAACAAAGTAGCTGACTATTTGTAATGGTTAACTTAATATATATATATAATTATTATTAATGAGCGCTTTAAAAAGTTACCGACTATTATACTCATTATCACTCAATATAATAATGAATTTTCAACCAACCAAAAAATATAAAATAAAATAAATAGTTTATTAATGCCAAAGATACTAACAATATATAATAATATTACTGATTGATTTAATACATACATCAATGATGATTAAATACATACATCAAAAAAGAATCTGATTCTTCTAATATAATAATCATTTTCGAATCTGTACTTAAATTTTACTATTTGTTTATATTAATAAAATTACTGATTTTTTATAATGGTTAAATGTTCATATATGATCATATTTATGCCCAATTTATTAAAATATTATTTACCATTTAGATTGTAAAAATTATATTATTCAATATATTATTGTATTTGCAACAAACCAAAAAATGTAAAATAAAATAATAAATATGCAATCTATACTTAAATATTACTGTTTGTGTATGTCAAAAATACTGACCATATAATTAATTAACAATCAATATAATAAAGTACATATATTCAACTTACCGTATAAGAATCTAGTTCTTCTAAAAATAATATTTTTTATAATACTGACCAATTATTTTTGATATAACCTATTTAATTTGTTATCTTTTTCTTTGTATTATAGTTGCATAATTTATATTAATTAAAAAGCTAAATATATTATTTAAAGCTATCATTAAAATTACCACAAAATTTAAACAAACAAAAAGCAATTGGTATTTTTTCTTAAAAAAAATAAGAAATTTGCTGCTATTAAATATACTCTTATAAAAGCAAACTTTATATTTACTATCTATTTATTTTATAGAAGATAATATTTATTTTATAAGTATTGCAGAAGCTACAATATATGTAAGTATAACTTGACCCTAAAAGGACAAAAAACTTTGTGTTTAATTTAAGTTGATCGTTTTATAGCACAATGATAAAAACGAGCTGTTTTTATTAAATAAATTGTTAATAGAAAAAAGTTGTTTTAAATAAACAGTTTAATTTTTATAATCACTATATAATAATAAAATGTAGAAAATAGCACAAAATATTAGAATTAAGTAAATTAACATGTACATATTTATGTATGTATTTAAATAGATTTATTACTACTAGCTAACTTAATTTAAAAGGTAGCTAGGTATAAATTTATGAGTACAACTAATATATATGTAGATTTATTTAATTTAATATTTAGAATAATCTGCAGAAGTAAAACTTTTCTGAAGACTTTTTAAACTCATAGAAATATTGCACTTATTATTTATGCTGGTAGATAGAAAACCAAAAATATATATATATGTATGTATATATTTATATTATTATTGTAAACTTAATATATTATTCATATATGTATATACGATAAAGCTTTTAAATTCACTCTAAGAGGAATTTTGATCCATCGTTAATTCTATCACTATCTACCACAAGATTTATCTTGCATTAATCACGAGACAGTCATTTATGACGCATAAAATATTCACAAATATATCCGGCGTTGAGAATGTACTTTTCAACAGAGATAACTGGTCCACAATGAATATTGCATCCGGTTATTTCTCCACGGAACGTGATGCTAAAACTAAAGATCTTTTATAAACGATAAAAATAACTAAACGAAAGCCTAACCATTGGTAATATCCTTAATAAAATAGAAGCGTATCTTATTATTCAGTTACATATAAAAAAAGCGAAAACATTTCTTAAACCTTAACTTATGTCGACAATATACTGCATATGTTAAAATTTATATTTTTATGATTTATAAAGCCAGAACTATTACACTAGTTTTATATTGCTGGTTTTTCACTTATGACTATCAATCAGACCCGTAATATTTTAATTTAATTAATTAATTTATATTCTAATTCAGCGACTTTAGTATTAAAAATTAAAACAATGCTTGAAAAATATTATTATATCATTTAATACGTGGTAGAAGTAACCGCTTCAATCATTCATTAATCTAATTGAGTCATTACAAACAATTACGCGATACAATTTTGTATCGAGCCTTAAGCGACCTTGATACGTTTATATAATGATAATATATAACATTATGAATTCAGCGGCTCTCGTCGATTCATTCACATGCATCGGCGCGTATGCTACGTATTTATTAATCGGCTAATTCATAAGCGAGTTACACACTTAAGTGGCACCCTGTAGCCGACAATTACAGTTAAAAAAATGTACGGTAAGACTGTATAATGAAAGGAGTCGTTTCTCGCTACGACGCCTGTGTGTTATTCCAGATCTAATCGGAGATCTATTAGTCGATCCAATTAGGGGTTAATGTCTTCTTACAGGATCGAAATAAAAAATATTCACAAATTATTAAAAAAAATATCCCTCATCTATCATGACTCAAGCGTGAAATATTTGAGCGCATTATCGCAACGCATGGGTTAAAAAAATAATAAAAAATCAGTAGCGCATATATAATTGAAGGTGTTATGACAAAACGGCCCGAGGTGCGCGCATGACGGATCGACGCCATTTGTATCAAAACGGCGTCGATTTTTTAACACCCCCACCGCCAAAAGTAACCCCCTATCCGCCACCGGCTGCAATTGGTCAAAGTTATTAATTCACGTGACGTCACTGGGTGCAGCGTCCGGCCATTAGCACTCAATGCCAATAATGAGCCGGCATTAATTTTGACCCATCGCAGAAAAAACGAACTCTCCTGTAAAAATTCATATGAGTCGTTTAACTTTAATAAATGAGGGTGAAAAGGCAAAGCATTCCCTTTTTGATTAAATAAATCACGTAATACGTAAAGGTGTCTAAGAAAAATGTTATCGTTATCCAAAGATCGATATTAGAATATTTATACTATTATATAATAAAACATCTGGGTCATTAAAAATATTGCCTTGTTTGATTCTTCTCGTCTCTACGATGTATTCGGGATTCTTGTTGACACTACCATCATTAATCAGCCTCCCATCATCAGACACAATAATTATCCGTCCGTCTGAAAATGCGATTATTAAAACATATTATCAAGCAATTTCTTAAGTCACCACCGTTTACTTTGATGGGTTGTTGGGATTCATTTATCAACAACCCCTTGGCGCCTCGGGCAAACCCATTGACGCCCCCACGAAGCAAATGTGTTTATTTAGCAAGATCCGAAGTGCAAGCGTTGCGTTTCTCTGATGTGTTCCTATTTACTGTTAAAGTAAAATATATAGCTTTTGGTATTAAAATATTAATAATTAACGTTGATATTGGAATTTAAAATTCACCTATAATTAAAAACATAAATTTAAGTTATGCTTTCTAGTATTAAACTTGAGTAGATGGCATTAGAGTGCAAAATAAAATAAATGTTATTTTATATAAAACTAATATATACCCCAAGTTAAATTTCATATATAATAACTTATATATAAGCTGACGATTCAATCAATATTTTTCCTAATTTTTTTATTTAATCTTTTAATATTGTGTAATATTAATTATTAAAACCAATTTAAATATCTAAAAAATATTTACCGTTCTTCATTGTATTAAATAATTTATTAATCTCATCTATTCTTTATCAATAATATAAATAATTAAAAATTTACATAGATGTATCATACATTAATTGTAAAATTAATATTTACAATAAGTAAATTTGTATTTTTTTTATAATTGAAGTAACTTGTAAAATATTTCCGCAATATAAAAAATAAGCTATTAAATAAAAAAATCATTTAATTTATAGTCCATATTTTTTTAAGTGAGGTAAATGATAGTTCTTACTTTAAATAGTCATAGTTAAAGTCTCTAAAGAAATTATAAGCAGGCCTGCCGAGATGAAACAAATTCCTGGGGACCGTTCTCCTTGAGGGACCCGACTATAAAAAAAGTAGAAACCAAGTCAAAAAATGAATCAGTACTATCTATACTAGAGTACGCTCGGTATAAGGATTCCAGTTTGTTATTGTGTGCGTGAACTGTGTGGATCAAAACAATTTCACTCAGAATATTTATTTTTTTTATTTTAAGAGAAAATATATGTTTATTTAACATACATACATCTGAGCTAAGTTGGAAATTTCAACGGACAATTAAAAATATATTATAAAATCGAAGAAACCAGACATTGATGTCATTAATTAAATATTTGCGAAATTCAAAATCTTTCACTAGTCAAAAAAATAATGAAGTCTTTAGCTATTCTTCAAAAGCAAAAAAATATAAAATGGGGAAAGAAATTATTCGCAGATTGTTTAATGGCTCGACGAATCTATTAAATCATTAGAATCCATTATATAAATTAAAAATTTATTATTGGCGCAACGATAAGAATAATAACTTTTTTAAGCCTTACAGAGAATAGTGTAAAAAACCAACAACGTACGGATTAATGACAAAATAATTAAAATATTTTAATTTACGGGTAAGAGAACGAATAACTTACAGTGTATATTTGAAGCCTTGATATCAATTAACCCAGATATGTCCAAGAAATTTTGTTCTCTTAAAATTTCATTTATAAATAAAAAAACAGTGGCACGCGTGACCTACCCAGGGGACAGTGGGCATATCTGGGTTAAACCAATATCAACACAAAATTATTTAAAATAAATTACTAGAAAAGATCAAACTTCTGTGCCACACTGCACTTTAATGACGAATACTAGCGTTGACGAATCAGCGACTGTCCTTAAAAGAGAAAGCAAGACAACGAAGTACACGCTACATCGCTTCTCCCTCTTATATACATGTACACTCACACAATAACAAACCAGCACCTTATCCCGAGCGTACTCTACAGTTGTTTGAGATGTATGTACTAATGTATTTCAGGTACAAGTGCCTTCAAACTTGTCCATGCTTACATTTATGCTATAAATAATTAATTAATTTACCATTACAATAAGTTAAATATGTTTCAGTATCAAATCATCCCGGAAGACCCTTTATAGTTATAAAATAACAATCAAATTAAATGTACACATTGTAATGGGGTCAGGCGAAATCAACAGATTTCATAAAATAAATTATCATAATAAAAATCACAACATTTGATCATAGAGGTGCCGTCTACGGCATTGTCTTAAATAGGAACATCACGCATCCACATTTCAAACTATAAAAGGCCATTAATCACCGCGGCCATGCCAACAACATGATTTATGGCTTAATTCCATTGTCTCGAACTTTATTATCGGCAACGTTTCGTGATGGCACCGGCGGGCCACGTGGTATACGACACCGAAATCTTGATAAAACCAAATTTTTAGAACCTTCCATGTAGATATTTCACCAATCGGAAAACGTGCACAATTATAACCCGCTATCGGAAAACGTTGCCACATCACGAAATAGCCCCTTGAGGAGTGTAGAAAAGTCGGCCTTTTGCGCTTTATCGTTTTCCGTTTCGGCTAAGTTTGAGATTAAATACTATCAAAGTTTATGCCATTCGATTCATATTTAGTATACAGTGTGTACAGTTTATCTTAATATTAATAATTATATAATATCGTAAAATATAAAATTAATTTGTAGTATATATTCTTTTTTAATAAATTGTCTTTAAATATTTGGTTTTAAATATAAAAGTAGGATTTGACTTCCTTCTAGTGAAAAAAATTAACATGAACAATACATACAATATTTATTAAAATATTATATGTATTGTTTATGTATCACTTACATATCACAAGGTTTTAATTCCTTTTATTGAAAAATAATGATATAAACCAATTGTGAAAATGGTTTTGATATGTTATTATTTTTCTCTTGTAACAAAATTTAACAAAGTCAAACATTTTTATTTTTTTAAAATAAGATTTTTTTTGTATAGGGAAAAATAATGACATAAATGTATCGTCTTAATATATTTTATAATGCGTTGATATAATTTAATTTTTATCTTTTATCATCATTCAAAAAAAAATATATATCGCTTATGAAAATATCAATAAAATATCTCAGGTATTAAAAAATAATTATTACCACATTTTAATGTCATATTATAATAATGCTGTTAAAATAATTAAAAAATCATTTTTATAAGCAATTTTATAATTAAAATCGACAGTGTTAATATTTTTTTAATAAAACGTTGTTATACAAATTTTTTTATGTACTTAGGCGAGACCAAATAATACATAAGAAATAAATAAAATTGCTATACAAAGAATTAAAAATATTTCATTATTAAAATGCACATATTTTAAACGTACTTCAGTAAAACAGATAAGCAAGCTTTCAATTCGAATTGATTGACCGAATATAAATTGCATTTGATCGTCCATCTGACAGGTAATCAATTACGGAAATGTCTTGATTAAAAACCACCTTCATCGACATTCAATTACATCAACAAACACATTTGCTTGCATATGAAATATTATACATGTGATATTTATCATATTATATAATAACGTAATAGATTGGCCGAATGAGATCATCTTTATTACGATAAAAAACGCGTTACAAAATATATTAAAAATAATATAAAATATGATGGCTACATGGTTGAAAAAAAGTTTTGATGGTTAATTGCCTAAGGCTTAATCCCACGTAATGTTCTTACAACAAAATAATAATAAAAAAATACGTTATAAGTAATAAAAAATCGTTGCTACGTCTATATAAATATTTATTAAGAATCGACTCTAACATCTTTGACATAATGATGTCATAGAAATCAACAATGCTATTGTCACAGACGCACAGTTATGAATTATGGTTATTTTGTGAATATATACAGAAGCTTTCGCCTTCGTAGAACCATTGAATTTTGCAAAAAGGACATCTCCCGTCGCGATTAGGTAGCATATGCAAAATGCCGTAAGTTTATGCAAATGCCGAAACAATGGCAGGAGAATGAAAAGAAAATGGAGGCGAAGAAGTATCCTTGACCCTATTTCTGAAGAACCGTACTGTGCTAGTCGAAAATTGAGAGTTTCAAAGTATTTTTTGCGTATTCAAATGATTTACGAGAGAACGAAAGCTTTGTCATTGTTTCGGCGGATGCGTTTTTGCGCAACAAACTTCTCAAATGATAATTTATGACTTTTGTGGGTCAGAAGTACATATGTTTTAATTTGGAACACTATGCTATATATTTTGAAAAAATATTGATTTAAATAATGCTTATTGTTGTTTTTTGGGTGCTGGTAAACATTCTCAATGGATTTTTTTTATCAGACACCTACTGCCGCGTCCAAAACAACTTTGAGAACCACCGATCAGATATCGACGAGTGGGTGGGTACCGAGTCAAATCGCCGATCTCATTTTTACCACCCATAGCTTTCCTAGATGCCATTGTCGGCTCCATTGTTAGCGCTTTAACTATATTCGTGCACCAAATACGAGACAGGAGACATGTGACACGATCGAAATTTATTACAGTGACACAATGTTTCGTTTTTTATCTCTTTGGTGTAGGTATACATGAATGTTTTCATATATCGAGTTACAGATTAACGAGCTGACTCGTATTCGTGATGATGATATTCAAATTTTACGTACAACTGCCGATTGTTGATATTTTTTAACCACGCGCATAATTTACTCCCCTAAAATAATGGTAGAATTTGGAAAGCGATTTATTGCTAAGTTTGTTTTATAATTAATTACGAAACATATATTTGTGTATAATATGCTATGAAAATCGTTACTATGATGAGTATTTCGCTCCTTATGGAGTACCACAGGGTCCAATCTGGGTCTTCTGCTCCAAAAAATTCAAAGAAAATGATTAAGAGAATAGGGGTCATATCCTAATACATTTTTGCTAAGAGCGTTGGGATACAATTCATTGCTTTTTTGGTGTAGCGTCTACTAAATGAAGCACATTATAAAGTTGCTAAGAGGCAATGCTCGTTGACTTTCAACTGTAACATATATTTATATATTTATGTGTACCTATATCTACCGGTGAAAATATATTTCGATATTACTTCACTGAAATAATATTTTTTTAAATATTTTTGGGATAGATTTAAGGGATAGGCAAAAGTCAGTGGTCATCCTATTTCATTGAATGACATGCATTTTTCTGGCAACATTCAAAGGGTTGAAAATGCCCCCAACTGTCCTTTCCCCAAAAAACTTCCCTCACAGTTACTGGTATTGTACAAAATAATCTTAAACCATTAAGAGTTGATTTATTTTATTTGGCAACTGTATAGGTAAAATATTTTTTATTTAAAATATTTGTATCACATATTGATTTTAAATGTAATATTTCTTCAGATAACAGCTCACTAAGATTATATATTTTTTCCTTTTCCCGAATCTCATCATCATTCAAGTTGCGAAATAACCACATGAAACTGAATGCATTATTTATTTATTTATAAATTACTGATAATATAATATATAAAAATATGAAATTTTTGATTCTTTGCTATTTTTTGAATTATTCCTTTTTCAGTTCAATAAAATCAATATTAATTTGCAAGCAAATTTTAAGACAAACGGAGCCGCATCAAAAAAATAATCTGTTCCTTTGATTAACCCTTTGAGCGGTATCGCCGTACATGTACGGCGGTTGATCTTTCACTGTTTTGAAGTACCCTAGATAGTTATTCATTTACATATATAACTGAAGAAATATTAAATAAAAAATATTATGTTTATATAATATTTTTTTTAAATTTAATTAAATGTAAATGATTTTTACAGAAAATAATACCAATAAATTAAAGAGCACATAACAAAAAATATTTCGTATTAATTTTATATAAATATTGAGAGCATCTGAGTTGATATAAATTTTTTTCACAAAAGCTATATAATATATAAATAATATGTATAATATTTAAACGAAATTTAATAATAAAAAATGTTAAAATAATTTTTAAAACATACAGATAACATAATAAATAAATAACAACTGAAATAATTATAGAAAACTACATAAAAATTATCAAATGTGTATAAATTACCTCACTACTTTCTTAATAATGCTTATTAACCCTTTGAGTAGTGAGTTAATTTAAAAACAATTAATTTTTTAGTAACTGGGAGTGAGTTAATTTTACATATTTTTCCTTTATTATTTTAGATATTTATTTATTATTATTGAATATTTCATTTATAGTAAATAATAAAAAAAATCAGAGATTCTCAAAGTTATGTTGCTTTGATTAGTCTTACTACTTTTTGGTATTAGTAAGTTTTACTAATTAACACTTTTCTATTATTAAATTTCGTTAATTTATTTATTTAAAATATTTATTATATATTATTCGGCTTTTGTGGATTTTTTTTATATCAATACAGAAGTTTTCAAAAATTTAAATATATAACAATTATATTATGTGTAAATATATAACTATCTGAATTACCTCAAAACAGTAAAAGATCGACTGCCGTACATGTACGGCTATACTCCTTAAAGAGTTAAGAAAATACTTCTTAGAAAGGGAGTGTTTTTGAAGGCAATGTTCCACTTCTTTTGAATTATTTTATATTTATTATCTTATACCTGCAATACATACATTACAAAGAACTAGTTTAGTTGGTATTCGTTATTTGATGTCAGTTTATATTTTTTTTATGAATATATGATATTCTTGAAATGTTTTTTTTAGAGTCGAGCCCCTCAAAGAGAATAACTGTAATTAAGTAATAATAAATGGGAATAAAAATAGTTTTATTGTATAGTAATAAAAAATATATTAAGGGGACATAAACAAGCAATATTAAGTAGTAATACATCGCCTTATTTAAACGACATTAAACGTGCACAACGTATATTTTAAAGTTGCAGAAAAAGAGTAGTAATAAAAAATGTAAAGATAGATTAAAAAAATCAATAGATTGAATGCTTGAAAAATAATAAAAAAAATAATAATAATAAAAAAATAATATGGATAATTTAAGAGTAGCTAGGTATAATAATATATGTAGATCTATGAAATACAATATTTAGGATAATCTGCAGTACTAATTACTAGCGGGTTTCTAATATTTTTTTAAACCTTGACCTATAACATTTATATTAATAGATATACATATAAAAACACAGACATAAATATTTACATATTTATTATAAACATTCGATGAATCCCAAAACAAAATATATACTTTGCATATAAAACTTTAAGATAAAGCTTTCAAATATACTCTCTGAGCAATTTTTATCCATCATTAATTTTATCACTATCTACCACAAGGTTAATCTCGCATTAATCACGAGACAGTCATTTATCACGCATAAAAATATCCACAAATATGTCCGGCGTCAAGAATTTACTCTCCGACAGAGCCAGTCCACAATGGATGCTGCAGCCGGTTTTTTCTCCACGGATCGTGATGCAACCGGCTCTCGCCCACCATTGGCCAATAAGCGGCGAATGGCGGTCCACTGGTCAGATTTATTTCATTATCCACAAATAAAACGCTGTTATACCTGGCCAGGTGAGGCGGCCCAAGGCGAAAGCTCGAAAGCTCATTTTTGTACGCGGCCGCCGGTGTATGAGCACGCAACGATATAAGTAACATATTAATCGCTCAACGTCTATATACTTTGGTGAAAGTAGATTATTTAATTCACTATATTGTAGACATTTCACGTAAAATAAATTGTATTTTTAATTACTATATAATAAAATAATATTTAACCATATGGTATATATTTAATTGTGTGTTAATAATATTTTTTAAACTTCTCAATTATATACAAAGCTGAAATATTCACACTGATTAATTGTAGTACAGTGTTAAAAGCTTAAAAATGTTTTCGACAATTTATTTAATATAATTAGAAAATTGTTCTTCAATGAACCAATTTAATGAAAACAGTGTATTGAAAAATTACAATAGAAAGAACACACTTGAAATATGTTTTTTTTCTTTTAGACAAACGTATGTAGACAATATATTATTGAATAGACAATATTTTTCATCTACATGTTTGAAACAATTGACAGAAAGAAAAAAATATAAAAAATACAAAATGTAGGTATTAATGAAAATATTTCTAAAGAACATTTTGTGTCAAAAGATTTTTATAAATAAACTAGATTTACAGATTTTAAATAAATGTATGCTTAGATGATAATATATTTTTAATATGTTAATAAAAGCATACAGAATTTTAAGTTAAATAAAATCAACAGTATAATACAAAGTAAAATATATTGAAAAATAAGAGTCGATTAAAATTAGTCAATACTGTGGCAATGCAAAATATTTTTATAATATTTTCTGGTATAAATATAACAATGTATTTTCAGTGTATTTTGAATTATCATATTTTGGTGTATTATATATTATTTTTATATCTTAATTTTGGATGATATGCAATTAAAAAAAAATAGTATTACAAGTGTTACTCTACATCGGAAAGCCATATATTAATTATTTGTATATTAAGATTGCACTTTTTGTACTGAATGCTTTATTTTTTATTAAATATAGGTTTAAAGGTCGCAATGCCAGCTAGAATTTTATAGCAAATTGTGTTCAAAATGTGTTTAAATAAACTAGTTAAAATGTTAAAAATCAATTTTTAGACCTAACACTTATTACAAATATTTTTTTTATATATTAATATTAAACATTAAATAAAAAAAATATTACACTGTGTAATATATTTTAAAGTTATAATATAAACATAGCTTAACATAGTTTAACCTTGTTTTATTTAAATAGTAATTTATTCGATGAAAAAATAAATAAAAAAAATATATATGTAAGCGGCGGTACATTTCAAAGCCGCTTTTTGATTCGGAATTTATTTAAGTTAGATTAGAAAGGATTATAAATAGTGATTGTTAAATATTTTGACAATTAATCTGTTCTTAAGCTGATGTAATAATATATGTTAATACAATAGACAATAATACAAAAATTCATTAAAATCGCAATCATATTTTCACACAATAAATATATGATTATTATATTTTTTTTCTAATAAATAATATTTGTTATATATATATATATATATATATATATATATATATATATATATATATATATATAACTATAAAAAATATATACCTTTAATTTATATTAAGAATATCATGTAGTAGCTTTATAGAGACAGCAAAAATTGTGTCTACAAATAAATTAATGATGCTAATCAATAAAAAATAAAGGTTGTGCAGATGTATGTACATATATAAAACACACGCGCGCATTGTATAATAAATACAAATAGCGCCGATTTATATCGATTTTAATTAATTTTTAACGTATTAAAAACCTCCGAAACGCGTGATTGATATTAATCGGCGGATATTTGTCAAACGTATGGATAAATGTGTAAATGTTCGCGTATGTACGCGAACATTTGTTATGCGAAAATGGGAGCGTGGCGGAAGTTAAATAAAGCAAAGGATTTTTCTTTTGTATGTGGGTGTTACTGTTGCCCCGATATAGCGAACAAACGAGCCTAATGACACGTTCACGTGTACGTATACGTATACGTATACGTATGAATTTGATGCGAGAAATCTTAAATTTAGATTTCATTGGCTAGTTACACAGTATTGAGAAGAGTTAAGTTGAAAAACTTGTAGGCAAAGATTTTTTTAGATCCTGAGACTAAGCTGCATACAATATATTCAAGATAAAGTCACGCGTGGTCCAGTTTATCCATATCTTCACCCGACGATCATCACGTTCTTGACTCCGATTAAAAAACTATACCAAGTGAGTTGTTGCCAAATGGTATTTTAACAATGGTGATTATGGTGAACCGCCACGGTACAAAATTGTGGCTGGCAATTATCATCTCAGAGCGCACATGTTCACGGGCCACCACACTCTCTGATCTAGAAACTGTGGTCCACGGACCGGCGATTAAATTAACTACATTGTTATGTGGCGGGCGGGCCAATATTCCACTGCATCGTTCGAGATTTATAACCACTTAACGTTAATCTACTATCGGAACTTGGATGTCTAAATTTGAGCGCATACAATGTAGCGCATGTGTGTTATTTTTTGTCGATAAAATTTGTCCTACATATTCTAGAAAATAATTATCTTATAAACACAATTATTAAACATATTTATATTGGCAAATTTTTGACAAAAATAACTGTTTTTTTGTAGCCTTAATTTATTAAAAGTGATCATTTCAAATGAAATTTATTGATGTAAATAGCTGCGAAACAATCGGATATTTCATGTTTCGACATTTTTTTTTTGGTTTTGATAAGATTGTAAGACTACTAGAGTACGCTCGGGATAAGGATGCCGGTTTGTTATTGTGTGCGTGTACATGTATATGAGAGGGAGAAGCGATGTAGCGTGTACTTCGTTGTCTCGCTTTCTCTTTTAAGGACAGTCGCTGATTCGTCAACGCTGGTATTCGTCATTAAAGTGCAGTGTGGCACAGAAGTTCGATCTTCTCTAGTGATTTATTTTAAATAATTTTGTGTTGATATTGGTTTAACCTAGATATCCCCACTGTCCCATGGGCAGGTCACTAAACCCGTGCCACTGTTTTTTTTATTTATAAATTAAATTTTAAGAGAACAAAATTTCTTGGGCATATCTGAGTTAATTGATATCAAGGCTTCAAATATACACTGTAAGTTATTCGTTCTCTTACCCGTGGATTAAAATATTTTAATTATTTTTCCATTAATCCGTACGTTGTTGGTTTTTTACACTATTCTCTGTAAGGCTTAAAAAAGTTATTATTCTTATCGTTGCGCCAATGATATTTTTTTAATTTATTCAATGGATTCTAATGATTTAATAGAATCGTCGAACCATTAAACAATCTGCGAATAATTTCTTTCCCCATTTTATATCTTTTAGCTTTTGAAGAATAGCTAAAGACTTCATTATTTTTTTGACTAGTGAAAGATTTTGAATTTTGCAAATATTTAATTAATGACATCAATGTCTGGTTTCTTCGATTATATAATATATTTTTAATTGTCCGTTGAAATTTCCAACTTAGCTCAGATTTATGTATGTTAAATAAACATATATTTTCTTTTAAAATAAAAAAAATAAATATTCTGAGCGAAATTGTTTTGAGCCACACAGTTCAATCACACAATAACAAACCGGAATCCTTATCCCGAGCGTACTCTATTTGTTTTTGACACAAAAATCTTGATGTTACCATTACAAAATGTACTTTACAACCTCTACAGACACATTAAATGTGTTTCTTTATTGTTTCATTATTTTAAGATATTAAACGATCTTAATTTACCCACTAAATTTTATCTAAATTTAATTTATATAAACTGTAAAAATAAAATCCCAAAGTATTTCACAGAAATTGCACCTATATTATATACAAAATTTGATCTATTCATATCAATCAGGTCAATCGAATATATCCAATTCTTTTTCACGACACGCACGACAATACACGACATAACGAATTACACTAAAAGAAGTTAATTATTGCTGCTGGTTTCTACACAATATAGGCCCATCTAAGAGGTAAAATAATTTGGGCGAAATAATGAAATATTACTTTATCTAGCTTACTCACTGAATATCTTTAACATGTTAACCTTCGTATAATAATATCAACAACTTCTTACAAGATAAAACAAACAACTGAGCTGATGTAAAAAGTGCATTTCTAATGATATCAACTCCAGACATAATAAATTCGACACAACGGGAATGAAAAAATAATTGGAAAAAGGTTTCGGCGTATACTCAAGTATTTATAAAATAGCAATATTCAATTTTTATTTAAAACCATTTTTATTTACTGTTTTTCTAAACACTGAAAAATTCACAAAAATAATTTGTTACAATGAGAGCCGATCTTATAGTCAAACAATTTTGAAACTAGATTTGGTCAATCTATTTCATCAAGTATCGTCACATTACTTGCATACCTTAGTATTTCATATTTGTCTTCTTCTTTTCTAATAACTGAACATCTCCTTAATCATTGACAGGTAGAATCATTATTGACTCCATGTAGATGTAGATGAAATGTGAAATTGATACCGCTTTAAATGTGTTCGTCAAAGAGTATTTGAAGACTGTTTAATATGAAAATGTCACTAATAATTTGATATAAGTAGTATAGATCACAATACTCTCTAGTACTATAGACAGTAATACATGATGGTAAAGCGTCCTTTGAATCCAGATAACAGTCAGATTAATATCGTTCCTAGGATCGTGACCGATTCGAGTCTTTCCAGAAACAGCGTGTTTTGTGGCGTCGTGGATGGAGATGTTGAAGAGGCTCTATGCATATGTATGCCGGTGGAAATAGACGTAACTCCGGACAAGCCATCCATCATCGGTCGCATTATTTCGCTCCGCTATTTGGTTTCGTCACAAAAGTGTGTTCGGGTCAATTGGGAGGCTTTTGTCTTCGCGTCGCTCTTTATGCAAATGGCGCTTCATTCAAATTCAGACGCCGAGGCAACTGTCAAAACATTTAAGACGCTACGAGCGTCCTTGGCGAGCGGTAATCGGACAAATGGATTATCCGAAGGCAGGGGTGGCAAATCCGAGATAATTATGCGTGAGTGAAAAAAATGTTTTTCTACATCATCGTTGGCAAAAATTTTTGGATAGGGAACAATAGAATACATTTGGCAATACTTGTTAATAATCAATAAAAGTAGTATAATATTTTTTTTATAAATTAAATTTAATTTAATCAGAACCAGCAGTATAAGTCGGTGACTGAAATCTGAAAGACCTGGATTCAATTTTCATATGGATTCTATAGTGTTTTTCAAATTTTATAACAAATCTAGAAGATCAAAATTAGTGATTATTATATTACTGTGATTTTGATAAAATAAAAAAATATGTTTTCATAGATTTTCCTAATCTCCAAATAAATAATTAAAATAAAATCAATATTAATTGTAAACTGTAATATTAATTTATATTTAAAAAAAAACATACTTGATTTCAATCTTTTGTCTCGCTATATAATCGGTAGTTGTTGTCTGTGTTAGAGTACGCTCGGGATAAGGATTCCGGTTTGTTATTGTGTGCGTGAACTGTGTGGCTCAAAACAATTTCGCACAGTATATTAAATTTTTTTATTTTAAAATAAAATATATGTTTATTTAACATACATACATCTGAGCTAAGTTGGAAATTTCAACGGACAATTAAAAATATATTATATAATCGAAGAAACCAGACATTGATGTCAATAATTAAATATTTGCAAAATTCAAAATCTTTCACTAGTCAAAAGAATAATGAAGTTTTTAGCTATTTTTCAAAAGCAAAAAGATATAAAATGGGGAAAGAAATTATTCGCAGATTGTTTAATGGTTCGACGATTCTATTAAATCATTAGAGTCCATTGAATAAATTAAAAAATTATCATTGGCGCAACGATAAGAATAATAACTTTTTTAAGCCTTACAGAGAATAGTGTAAAAAAACCAACAACGTACGGATTAATGGAAAAATAATTAAAATATTTTAATCCATGGGTAAGAGAACGAATAACTTACAGTGTATATTAGAAGCCTTGATATCAATTAACCCAGATATGCTCAAGAAATTTTGTTCTCTTAAAATTTCATTAATAAATAAAAAACAGTGGCACGAGTTTAGTGACCTACCCATGGGACAATGGGCATATCTGGGTTAAACCAATATCAACACAAAATTATTTAAAATAAATCACTTGAGAAGACGAACTTCTGTGCCACACTGCACTTTAATGACGAATACCAGCGTTGACGAATCAGCGACTGTCCTTAAAAGAGAAAGCGAGACAACGAAGTACACGCTACATCGTTTTTCCCTACCATATACATGTACACGCACACAATAACAAACCGGCATCCTTATCCCGAGCGTACTCTAACACGGTTCTAGCGCATTTGGTTATAAAAAGTCACCAGTTAAATTAATTTTAATATAATAACTAATATTGTTACAAGCATATACTTATTTATATTTAAATACATATTAAAACCCCATTTGCCTTTTAAAATAGAATCGATTTTTAAAATATTTAGGTAACTGGTTACTAACCCCACACTGCCAAATTTATGACATACATAATTCGTGTTGCTAATTGAGTATGTTCTTTATGGTTTCATTGCTAGTTAAAGATATGTTATATACATAAATACTAATTTATATACAAACACCATAAATAATTATTATATTTACACAAACCTAAATCTCCATAAAAAAGCGTTTTTACTAAATTTAGCTGTATTTTTTTAAATGTATCTATAAGCAATCTTCTCGATCTATATATTTGGCCAATTAAAATATTGTTTCAATATTCATAGCCATGCCTGTTCCGCTGCCAGCAACACACACCTGACCGCTATTCTGTACGTTTGGTAATTCATCTTGTCCACCATATTGTAGGCAAGCCGACATACTTGTTAAGAACGATTTTTTCTTCAACATGTACAAACTTATTTTTCTTCCTATTGAGTGTTTTTCCGTTCGTGTCTCCTTTGCCGGATTCCGTTGTTCAGACGGACAAAACATAATGTGTGTATGTATGTTTTTGCACACGACATAATGGTAGTGTCACGCGACATAATACAGAGTTTTAGGATTTAATTTCACGAACCGAATGGATGAGGTCTATGCACTGAATTAAATAGTTTGATTTGTTGGCTCATAGATTTTGAGTAAAACTTATTTGATTGTATGTAAGTTTTAATATGGCAATGTGTATATATAATAGAAAGGCTCTAATGCAAGATTGGCGTTTCTATTTTGACTATCACAGGGTCAGGGGTCAAACGTGAAACGTATGAAATGATACTATTGCGTGTCGGCTTAATCACATCAATTAGACCAAATGAAAAAATTGCGTCTGGAATGGAAATTCACTGAAGCACGTATGGGGTTTATCAAAGATTTTTAGGAGATCGTCGAAATTATTATTAAGTTACTTTATTGTTCACGTTGTGAATATTAAATTAATTTATTGTGAGCAGGCATTGTAATTTTCACTCGTGATTATTACTTTTAGTTACAGGTGAGGAAATTAATATGGAGAATTGGTAATGGTTTGATCATCAAGATAATTTATAGCTCTACCCCTTAAATTTAAAATGATTTGCATTGATGAGATCATGAAATATTAATATATAATATAATAAAATCTTATTGAGATCTTATAAAGACAGCTAACTTAAAACAAATTATTAATACGGAGTATGCAAACTATGATCAAATTTTGATTTTTATTTCAAATAACGTCGAAGTCTGAAAATACTGTAATTTTTATTAATAAATCTGTTTTTTGTGTAAAATGGGACTCTCAAATCTGTGCTGGCAGAAAAAACCGCCAAAAGCCACAAAAGTTATTAACTTCTTTAAATTATGAAAGCAAAAAATAAGAGCTTTCGTATCACATAGATCATAGAAGATCGCTGGTTTTTAAGAGGTCATGTTTTAAAGCGCTTTTAAAAACTGAAGAAAGATTTTTTTTTGTGGAAGAAAGAAAAAACTTACCCTTAAACATTTTTTCACAAAAGTAAACATTAAGGCGCTTAAAAAACATTGATTGGTTTAAAATGATTATAGAAAAATGGTAAATGATTTTAAAATTGTAAGTTAATTTTTTTCTCAAAAAAAAATAAAAACCCCACCCTTACAGCATTTAAAAAAAAGGATTTTATCTGGCAGATATTTATTTATAAAAATCTTTTAATTGAAGGTGGTTAAGTCATCATTATGGATGTAATTAAAATATTACAAGCTTTCATGGCTAAGTTACAATATGGAATAATGAGAGTAAAAAGCAAAATATTGGAGCAATTGCTTCTCCAATAATTTTTCCAATTGATGTAAATATACATTTTTGCTTGACTTTAAGGTATTTAAGACTATTTCATCAAACTATATGGTTTAAGTAAAAGATCTTTAATTTAAACTCAAACCTTATATGCCAAAATTTATCAAAGGCGACGTCTAGAAATATTTGTGAGCATATTTTATTTTAGAAAAAACATTTGGGTGGGGAGTTTTAACTACATGCATAATTAATTAAGAGCTCATAAACAAATAAAAATAAATATCAGTTCCCCTCAAAAAAAAAAAAAAAATCTTGGGATTAAACGATTGCATTAATAATTATAAATATTTCATGAAACGCATATTAACACATTTGTCCCGAATTAAACCCTAATAAGTATCCATAATTATCAAAAAAACTAACCTTTGTTAAGAAAAGATGTTAACGATCGTCGAAAGTGGGCGTCTGGCAGTTTAATTTTAAGGCGCGAACCCACTTTGTGAATGTGTCCAAGAAGCGATGCAATTGGCACGCCAACATCCTCATCTGCGAAGCGAAAAAAATGCAATTTTTTACTATAAAAGCAAAAGTTATGATTTAATGATTATATAAAAGCTTTCACCAATTCCAGTGTTCTTAATGTTTAATGTTAAACAATTATATATTTAATTTTACCGAAGACTAACCGTAGAATATTTTACTTAATTTTCGGTTAAAGCAGTGAGATTAAATACTACTTAATATTATTAAAAAATATTGACTATTAATTAGTTTATAAAAAAATAGTTTGAGTCATTCTATTGTACTAACAAGTCTCTTGTTACGTTTAAGATTCATTTTATATTAAAATACACACGCAATATATGCGCGTGCATGAAATTTTCAAATTACACGAGCCATTGATCCGATGTTTCTCATACATCATTCAGCTTCATAATAATCTGTTGAAGTTCACATTAAGTTTTATCGTAAATCTTATTCAAAGCGCGCACTTTACACTCGAAAAAATCGCCGACGAAACAATGCTCCCCTTTCAGCGCATGTTAACTATTTTAATTGCTCTGAGCGAGATTTAATTGTGTACAGGTGAAAAAAAACACATAAATACGTTCGACCAATTAAAATATTGCTCTAGTCAAAATGGAGATTGTCCCGTTTAAACGGTCCGCGGGTTCGATTATAAATTTAACGCCTTATAACAAGAGATAGAATATGTTGTATGAGCGAGATGAAAGAAAAACGTGTACGTTCACGTATTATATGTATATGTTGTATTATTTCACGTTTATGCGTGTTTTATTTAATTAGTTCACACCCCCGAGCACAATGCTTGTATTATATCGCGAAGCAATTAAAAATGGCCGTGGAATTTTAATATGTATGCATTATGTACAGCGTGTGTCGAAAATACACGAAATTTAAATCGCGTCAGTAATGTGTATATTCTACATATTTATTATGTTATAATAAAAACCACGCGTTTTCTGGTTTACCCCGAAACTCATTTGCGTAATAATATACTGATAAATTTCGGGTGTGATGACCAGTTGCGCTTTAATATATTCATAGTTTTTTAAGAGGGCTTAATTTATGATCGATATACGAAGCGCTACTTAGTAGTTTTTTTATAAGCAAGTAAGTATATTTTTTAGCAAATTACATATACAATGTGAGAGGCTACTTATAAACGCTATTCATAATAATTACTATTGTCTGATGTTGGAATTCATCACTATAAATATTAATGGTATGTTGAGCAAATTTTACACTGTTGAATATTTATATTGTAAATCCACTCTTAAAATAATGACAGGCGTTAACCCTATGTGCTACAGTGACATTCATTGTATCATTAATTGAAAAATATATACAACGCAAACTGTAATAATAACTATGATATAGTGTTGAGAATTTGCAGTATAATTCAAGAAAATAATAAAGACATTCGATTGAACTCTGCGTGATTTTTCGCTCTTTTTCAGAGCCCTGCCATTGAGACGATTGAAACTTTGTTACGATCTTATAACCCTACAACTACGACTAATCAAATAAATCATAGCGTAATAATATTATGTATTTTCAGTTAATAATTTGAAATGCTCAGCTTTTTTTTCAGGCGAATAAAATCATTGCGATAAAATTTTTTTTTTTATTTATACAAATGCATTTTATTAAATTTCTAATATATTATAATATTCTGTTAAAATATAACTAACTATTGAATTTAATATTTAATGATAGAAAACTGAGTTAATTTTAATTAAGTTAGTGTCTTATAATATATTTTTATTCGCAATAGAAATAATATCAACAAATATCTATTAGAACCATAGAAATATAACATACTTTAGAAACATCGTAAATAATATTGTATATAAAAATTCATAAAAAAATAAAGGCGGCTTAAAAAATTAAACTATAATTACACGTTTTCTGTTTATTACATAGCAATTTTGAAGACAACTTAAGTAAATACTCAATCACTTTACTATAAAAAATATTTACTATTTTTCAGAGAAAATTACTTATTTTTAAAATCATCTTGTAATTTTACTTCATTATACGAAACTATTTTACTATTGGAACATTCTTCATCTATTATAAACAATTTTACAATATGTATATATAGTTTATTTTGATTACTTAATTTATACAAATAACGGAATATACTGCGACATGAGTTAATTTTTTTAACCGATCGATCACAAGATGGACGCTCGAGTAAAAAATGGCGCCATCATCATTAAACCTAGTAAAAAATCGTATAAAATTGATGTCATTACATCTATTCAAAAAACATGGCCGTAATCAAATAGTGATTTCAGAGATTGCACTGCGATTACCGGAATCATTACTAATTTCTTTATAATTATCGTGCCGAAAATTCACCGGATCGTTACGTTGTACGTTCACATGCGAGAATACACACAATGAGTTTTGTTTTCGTTTTTGTCATTTCAGAAAACCTTTCAAATACATTAAGGTATTGTTTGTGGATGCTTACGATTCAGCTGTGAATATTTTTAAGCCAGACTTGTTCGCATTTTTAACACTTTTTAATTGTTTCTCTCGAGATGATTAATCTGGATGTTTTCGTGTTGATCGCCGTTTGAAATTTTCTATGTTTTATTTTCGAGTCACCATTGTATCGTGAAATATGCTCTGATGTTTGTTTAACAAGAAAAAATATTTTTATAAATTACATAATGAACCGAAGAATTATTGTCGTATTTTATTTTAAAAGAACACGCTTGGCAGGAGGTGTCAACTCTCGATTTGTCAATCGAGGTCAAAATTTCTGGCAAAATATACGTTCTAGATTATTTTATTTATTTTTAATTTATACTCTGGAAATGTTCCGCGCCACTATGACAAAACGGCGCTTAAATATTTGTCTTATTGAGCCGGTGTTACATTATCGTATATTTAGTTTGATTCATGCTCTATCTTTTTAACTTTCGTTTGTCCGACAGCCAACTAGATCTTTTTGGCTTTGATGTAATCCTTTATAGTTTGAGACCACGGCGGGCTTTCATTTTTTTGGCTCTGGCATCGGACTCGTCATCTCGACATTTTTGATAAGGGAATTCGGGCTCATAGCCAGGGATTAACAACGAATTTCTCATACAAATAAAATGAAAAACAGTGAAGAATAATTAAAAATAAACAGTATATCATAATAGATACTATCATAACTTATAATAATAATAATAAAAAAATACAATGGAATTCAGTTGAGAATTCCTGAAGCAGTATGTCAAGAACGTTACAACCCAATTTTACAAACAAGAGGTATGCGTTCAGGAATACTTAAAAGAAACTCTCGTGCCACTCTAAATAAATTTGAATTAATTTAACGTTAGAGTTCTTTCTAAACTACAACTGATGTAGTGACACTGAGCATCAAACATAAATGACAACATTAAATATACATACGAAATAAAGAATAATTTTATTTATAGAAACGTTTATATATACTGCGTAAGAAAAATCTCAAATGGATTTTAAATTAACTCATAATTTAATTTTTCTGTGCTAAATTAGGTTTAAAAACTTATAACAGAACAATATTATTTTAACTTAAACAATGATCTAAGTACTAACCCGAATAATATTGTCTAAAATGATACATAATTTATTATTTATTACTAATGAATTTTTAAATACTTAAAAAAATATCTATAAATTGTTTATGTATTTAATCTATGATGCAAAAGGGTAAAGATTATTTATATTATACATTGTCATTTAAAATATCAGAACTGATTATTTTATAGCTAGTTCTAAAATGCAGACTTTTGGTCGTTCTATTTGTGATCTCTGGTACAGTACCGAGCGGCACAAAAGAACTCGGATCTCCCCAGGTATGTCGGTACAAGACTGCCAATCATCCCGTCTTGATCTATTGCTTCACTAATGTCGACTATTGGATTCTTAACCTTTCGTAGCCAAGCGGGCATTTGTCTTGAGCCGCCACTCCGACTTGCTCGCCCATAAATTCTACGAATAACGCACCCATGATTGAGACATTGTAAATTTCACTCATTGTATCGTGCAATATAGTAATTAATTAAAAAAAATAATCACTAACATTTGAGTTACACTACAAAAAAATCGTATATGAAAAAGTGCTTCAATCTCATATCGGTATATAATATATATTATTTTTTTCGTGTAGTGTAACAACTGAAACCAATCAATAATTATACATTTTGCTATAAACCGACTTTAAAGTGTAATAATATGGCAAAAATAAGACGTTAGAGCAGAATCGACGTACAGAAGCTAAATCGAATATGCTTTGAGATGCGTGGCCGGAGTTAATTACGAGCGACTTGATTTATCGACAAAGAACGTGATTTAAATTATTTACAATCAAGATGTACTGTTTTGTGAGTTCGTACGTACATATGTATATATGTCAGTACAGGGTTGTGGCATCAAATATGTAAAATTTAAATTAAATAAAAATTTAATTAATAATGGATAACTATGGTTAATTGCGTTTAGAGTAAAGTAAGGTCTCTATATATCCAATATAAATTTATCATAACACGTATTGACCCTCTGTCATATTTAATAATAATATTACTTCAAAAATAGGCATACATATATTTAAACGATTTTACTGCTATTTTTTTAATGAAAATAACGGAATACATTTACTCATTCATATAGTGTAAAAAATATATTTTGATAATAAATTAATATAAATCTGAAAAGGGATGCAATTTATTTATAATAATATTTTTTATATATAACTATTTGTGTTTGATATTTTACTTTACTTGTTTTATTTTTTAAATTAAGTTTATTTAAAAATATAAATTTAATATAATTATAAGCAAATATCTTTTATGGATTACCTAAATAATTATTAAAATTATAATAAACTGAGTTATTTAGTTTTTAAAATAGCGTTTTACTCGCAAAATATTTATTTTAACCAAAAACATTCGGAACAATAGGGATCTGCCAGAATCTCAAACAAGGTCCTTGCAGATGAAACATTATCCAAATAGGGAAAACAAATAAGAGATTTAAGAATGCTACTTACTTTTCATAACATCCAAAACGACCGGCTTCACAATATATAAGCTTAAATGTATAAATGATGTGTTGATTGAGTCGATCAATACATAGTTACGTAATATTAAAAAAAACAATGGAATAAACTAAATTCAGTTGTTTTTTCATTTATTTCAATGCGCATTGTTTTATTCGTTCAGTGTTTATCAAAATTTGAATCGTAACAGTAAAATTAAATTCAAAGATTTTGAGTAAGGCTAAAGGATGGATGCAGCATTCAGTGGGATCTATCGATTTTGAAGACATTTCACCAGTTTGTACCACAGCCGTGTCCGTCCTGTCGATCTACCAGAAATCCTTTCAGATAAGCTGAAAAATCAAAAGTGGTGAGAAATATGAGAGAAGAAAATTTGTTTGTTCTGCACATGAAATAAGAAAAGATACAGCATACATATGCAGAAGTTGTGAAATTCCTCTTAAAAATAATAAAAAAAAAAGTGTAAATAATAGAAATAAATATAAATAGTGATATAATGTGGTTTATAAGTGTAATGTGATGTGAAAAAAATTGTGTCCGTGACAGTTGTAAGCAGAAAAAGGATGCCGAAAAATTTGGTGAGTGCAAATTATATTATATTAAAAACGGATATTTTTTGAAAATCGTATATAAAAAATTTATAGAAGCATACATACATATTATTAAATTATAATTGTAACCGTTGCAACCATTTTTAATTTACACAAAATATTAGGAATGAAAAATACATATTTATTCATTCATGATTTTATTCTTTTAAGCGCAATAATATTATTTTTTTACAATTATTTTACTTAATGACGGCAATAATTTATCCGAATTGTAGATTTTTCCCCCTGTTTTCTGAATCTGTGAATCATTGTGGTTTTCCAAATGGTGAGGAAGTTAATAGATGATCTTTTTTAGAAGTTCTTTTATTACTATGTTATTTCATTTATCTACATATACCGTAACGATTTTACTATTTAATTTTGCTTACAGAATTTTATGTTGAAAAAGTTTGCTAATTGATTTACCAACCGGGATTTTCGATTTCCTTTGATTGCATTAATTTTATGTTTACTTAGTAAGACAGTTTGACCCTGAAATTTATTTCGGTTCAATAAGTTCTAGCATAAAAAATTCTTTTTTATATGAAATAAATATTTATGGTTCATACATTTCACAAAAATGTTTTTTTGTAAATTATTATAATTTAGTGTCTTACATATTTAAAGGGAAATATTTATTTATAATTAAACAACTACTAAAAATATATATAAATTATTACAAAAAATGAAATTAAAACTAATATACAAATATGCATTATTAATAAAGAATATATTTACAATTTATAAAATTGAATATTTTTAACATCAATAAAAAGTATTTTAATGCCCAGTTTTTCATACAGCTTTAATACCTCTAAAGAATATTATCTACAATATATACAAAGTTTTTTAAATTTATAATGAACTATGTATTATACTATTATTTAAACTACTATTCTGGTCAGAAATACAAATTTTACCCTTTCAAAATATAAATTTTATTTTCTAAAAATAATTAATATAGTGTAGAAATATAGTTTATATTTATTTTTTTTTTATTTTTTTTAGATTAAATTAAGACCATCGTGGCCTAACAGGTTACCCCAATGCGCCACGATGGTCGAAAGCAAATTATAAATTTATAAAACATAAAAAAACGTATATATATAAATAAATATAACAATACTTAAACATAACAAAAAAAATATAAAATATTAAAATTAAAAGATATAAACCGGATCAGATCCTCGTAGCTAACATTAAATAAATCAATTTTCAATGCCAGCGTATTAAGGAGCCGTACGGCCACAGCTATAGGCGAGTCGGCAAGTGCGGATGTCCTAGCCCTAACTGCCATCAAAAGAGGTCTCGATCGTGATTCTCGAAAATGTTCCGGAACCCAAAACTGGAATTCCTCGAGAATAGCTGGATTGTCGACAGCACCTTTTAGTAGTTTGAAAAAATGCTTAGCGACATACAGCTTTCTGCGAGAATTCAGCGAATCATATCCCAACGCCCCTAAAAGAAAGGCGCTGGGATATAAGTACGGATAATAACCAAATGTCCTTTTGTAAAGGTATCTTAAATACCTTTTTTGAATTTTTTCCACTAAAAGGGAATATTTGGCTATTCGGGGATTCCAAATTATAGATCCCGATTCAAGAATGCTACGAACTAAGGTGTCATAGAGGATGCGAATAACTGACGGATCGTCAAAGTGAAAGGCATTCCTCATAACAAAGCCGAGCATCTTGGAAGATTTATCACAGACGTCGTGTATGTGTAGAGAGAACCTCCATTTGCTCTCGAAAGTGATTCCGTGATCTTTAATGGAAGTTTCTCTAGTCAAAATGTTACCACCGAGATGGTAGAAATAAGCTGATGGCGAACGGGATCGAGAAAATGACACAGTATGGCACTTTCCGACACTAAAGGGCAGACGGTTAACGGAAGCCCATCTCCACAGAGAGTCTAAATCACTTTGTAGAGAGAAGGAGTCCGCAACAGATCGAATGCATTTATATAATTATAAATCATCTGCGTACAGAAGAAAACTTGAATTTTTAATTGCTGTATTTATGTCATTAATAAATAACACAAAAAGCAGAGGTCCCAGATTGGATCCTTGAGGAACCCCCGATTCAATATTATAATATAGTGTTAAAATATAGTTTATATTTCCAATAAAAATAGTACACATGTGTACTATTTTTCATTGGCATAGAAATTATGACACAAAAAATTCTAATAATATAAAATTAAGTTGTAGGTTTTTTTCAATAAACAGCTTAGAATTAATCTATAAAATTTTAAATGTTATAAAAAACTAAGCATTTAAATATTTTTCACATAAAAAAATGTAATATTATTATAAGGAAATGTGAAATTTAAATATTATGTTCTATCGTATTTATTATTTGTACAAAAATTTTAAATAAATTAAGGTTTTAGGATTTTTATCAATTATTAGTTTTGCTTTAATCTCTAAAATATAAAATTTCGTAAATAAAACTTTTAGGATAAGAATATTTTTTTCAATAATTACATTTAATATAATCCTAAAATATAAAATATCAATGAAAAACTAATAACAAGTAAAATTATTGTTTAAAACATGATATTTAAAAATTGTGTTAATTATGGGCAAAACATTTTTTTTAGGAATTTTATCAATAATTGGTTTTAATTTTATTCATAAAATATAAAAATGCTATAAAAAACAAATCATTAAAATATATTTTATTGCTGTATAGAAAAAATAAACTTATTTTGTGTACAAAATTACCGCCTTCTAAAAAATATTATTCTTGATATCTAGTATTGAGTTTACTTCAGTATCAATAAATCTTTTCAATTTTTCAGTATTTTTCTTCTACCGCTTTTGAATTTTTCTTCATGTAAAATCTAAACTAAAATTTTTAAATATAAAAAAATCACCTGTGGGACGAAAATTATATTCTATTTTTTTATTTCTTTCTTTTATTCCAATATTTAGCTGGTTGTTGACATTTACACGATAGTTGCATTCATTGGTATTAAAACGGTTGTCTTCGACTTAAATGTTGGTTTAAGATTCTACTATAACTCCTTTTGAATTACTTCACATTGAAAAAATCCTATTTATAATTATAATATTATATGATCAATATGTTGGAATAAATAAGTTTGTCTCATGTATATTTATGATGAAGAATGCAAGAAAATTATTTAAAAATCGTTTCATTAAGATTTTCATGAACAAATCAGCTTTAGATGAATCACTTTTAGATGAAAATTACTCAACAATGTCTTGTAACTTTTAAAAAAAGTTATTTTATTTTAGATTAAAATAGATAAAATAAATACGAATTAATTAAAATGCTATTTTATGATACTTATCTTTATCTTGTCTTTTATTTTACTTTTCATATTTATTTGACATATTCAATAGTTTAATATCATTTAATGTATTGAAATGAGTTCTAGCGGCAGGCGGTTATCGCTTCATAAGATCGAGTCCTCCATTGTGATTCATCTCCAAAGGTTTAGATCACCCAATCTAATAATGGAACATAAATTATGCTCTTCGTAGAATGTGTATTTTAAATTTAAAAAAAAATATGTGGTCACACCAAACACAGAGTTTGTTATTTGTCAATTGTTGTACCGAACTGTGTGGTATCAATCACTCCCGGTACATCTTTGATCACTCCAAACAAAGTTTCGACAGCAAGTCCAGATCCGATCACTTCAATATGTCTGACTTGGCGGACAACCTGACAGGCCAATAATTCAAAACTTTAACTGGCATGCAAAAATAATCCTTATTTATAAAGCGCAGCAAGGATAAAGCGAAAGCTCGGCATTGCATGTATTTTTATTTACTTTTATACTGGACTACGTATAAAATACACGTCTGATCAAACAGGTATTTTACGTATCGAATTAAATTATTATTTCTACTCATACTACTAAATTTTCAATGTCGATGTATCATTTTCATTATTGCCTCCGATATGATCGTGAATAATGTAACGTTTTTTAATAAATGTAATTTTTCTCAATTTGCCTGATAACGAGCCGGCCAAGGTGTGGATATAATCACAATTTGAGAGCCACGGGCTGAAATTTCACCTTCCGCCACATAATAAATTATCTTCACCCATAGAAATTACATCATATTATTATAATGCCGGTATCTTAGCGTAAAGTAAATTCATCATTTATCATTTCGTTACCGTTGTGTATAACGTAATGGATTCGATCCATAGGCGGTTCAGCCGATAATAATATTAAATATAAATAAATCTTTATTATCAATAATAAAGAGTTTAATTAAATCGATTATGAGCAGCGAGTTAAACCGCAATCAGTTAAATAGGTTAACCATTAGTTAAGACGCGAAACCGGCCGCTTCCCGACCGATTTATCATTCGTGTATTGTATTAAAGTATAAGCCGAACGATTGATTAAAACGCGATTTGTCCGCCCTTATGCGTTACGAAATAATCGATATTATTTTAACGTGCGGTTACTTTTTAAACGGCCTGTAGTCGGACGGGCCCCAAATTAATATTAATGGCCGAGAACAAAATTCAATCAATCAAACTTCATAGGCTATCTCTGAGACAATAGAGCATCTGCACAATGGTTACATCCCGTGTCTGACAATAGTCCATCATCGATTCCCCCGTGATGTATAGGGTGTCCAAAAAAATTGAATAAATAGGGGATATAACGGTATTTCTTATATCACTCACTAAGAATACATTTACATTTACATTTTTTTTATATTTATTTGAATAAAAATATTTTGTAAATTACTAAAAAAATACTGTTTTATAATAAGCATGCTTTTAATGTCATATTTGCAATTTCTATATATATATATATATATATATATATATATATATATATATATATATATATATATATATATATATATATATATATATATATATATATATATATATATATATATATATATATATATATATATATATATATATATATATATATATATATATATATATATATATATATATATATATTTAGAATATTTAGTCTTTTTGGTAAATCTCAATTCAAAAATGACATATCTGTTTTTAAATTCATAAGTTTATTATATACAAACTTATGTTAAAATAACGTAATTTACTTTTTTAAATGATCTAATTAGAAAACATTTTATAATTAATCAAAGAATTAAAAAAAAGCTAACAGCTGTAAAAAAACAGTAACCTAATTAGTGATTGTGTTGTATTATTTTTCATTGGCTGTGTGTTTATGGTAATATAATTTTAATGCGCATTTATATTATGGTTACATCTAATTTAGTTTTGTTATTCATTTTGCATAAAAATGAAGAAAATAAGAGTATTTTTTTGTACCAAACAAGTAATAAAGCAGCAGAAACTGCTTATAAATTGAACAATGCTTTTGGTGTGTATATTGTTAAGAAACGTACCATGCACCGGTAGTTCCATAAAAATAAAAATAAAAGACAAGATCCCTGAATATATAAAATATCGTGGGCGTCCTTTTTCAGTCCATATCGACTAAGTGAAGGTTTCAGTTACTGAAATTTGATTTAACCACCTCACAATTCAAAAACTTGCATAAAATTCAAGTGTTAGTAATCCAAATAATTTTGGACCACTTAAAAAAGCTTGACAAATGGGTGCTGCATGAACTAATTAAAATAAAAAAATCACTGTTCAAAGATTCTGCGCTTTTTTTACGCTACAATGAAGTATTTCTTGATTGTATTATAAAGTGTGACAAAAATTGCATCCTTAATGATTACTGAAGCGATTTGAAAAATAATTTGTAAAACTGAAGTTACACAAAAAGTCTGGTTTTTGTATAAATTAATACAAAATGGTTCAATCCTCTTGCATGATCACAAAACGCAAGATTAATTTTTTAATGGCTGAATAATTGCCTTAGCCACAATACTTACTAGATATTTTTACAATATAATATATATGGACCACTAAAATATGAAAAATGGGTACCGCACGAATAAATAAAAAACAAAAAATCGCTGTTACGAATTTTGTTATGCGCTTCTTTAACGCCACAGAAATGATCCAATACTTGCTCGTATTATCAACGTAAATATTTACGACAGCAAACAGTACTCTGCATATTGATTAGATAAAAATAATTCTTTAAATAATTTTATTGAAACTGAAATTATATTAATTAAAAAAATATGTTCTGGAATTTACTAAAATTTATGAATCGGTAAATAATTCTAATGCTTGCATAGTTTGGTCATTGCATTATTAAAAAAAACTTCATTGCTTCATCTACAATAATCACTAAACATCTCGCATATAAATTATCACTGGACTATTTAAAATAGCTAGAAAAAATTGGTACCGCACGAACTGAAACAAAACTAAAAATGAATCACCAATATTAATTTTATTCTGTGCTTCTTTTATGCAACACAAACGATTCATTTCTTGATTATATTATAAAGTTCGATAAAAATTGCATCCCTCACGATAAAAAAAGCGATTAGCGCAGTAATTAAACAAAATTAAAGCACAATATCTGAAAATACCCTGCAATTCCCTACAATTTATGATACATGTGAAAAACAATATATTTAGGGTAAAAAAATCGATAAAATGAACAAAAAAATACGACGTCTAATCTTCGCATTAGGTAATTTAAAAGGTGCAATTTTTTCGCACGACAATGCTTTGTCACATATCTTACGATTGCTTCTTCAAAATTTAAAGGAGTCGTGCTATTAAATAATATAAAAAATTGCTATTTCAAAGTTTATTTTGCGCTTTTTTTATGCAACAAAAACGATCCATTGTGCATTTTGAGATTTTAATAACTATAGAACTTAATAATTTAGCACCAGTGGAATAAATTAGTATTAGCGATTCTAATTATGTTTATTTTAATTAATAAAGTTAAATATTAGCTAAGAATAATAATGTAAATTTGAAGGTCAGAAATCGCAAATATTTTCTTATATATATATATATCAAGCTGATATTATATATAGAGCAAAACGTTTATTATTTTACTCTCCATACAAATACATAGATTTATACTCTACATACAAATATCCGTTTTTGTACCAATGCTCTGTTCCGTTTCTCAGAAGTTGTTTTCTGTTCCTTTGCCGGTCAGTTGTTGATCAAAGATTTATTATGAAAGAGGTCATTATTTTCTGTGTAAAGGAAAATGCTTTACGGTAGGCATCTGAGTTCAACGTTCTTTAGATATTACACGATCAAATTCGTAGTAGTATAAGAAGGTCGCTCCGTTACACATATTAAATATATAAAATAATTTATAATATTATATAATGTGCTGACCGACAGCCTTTTTTCTAATTGCCTCGCCTCGAATTGAGATATCTATATAGGTTTCTCGCCTAGAACTGGTCTAATTTGGGTGTATTAAGTATCCGAACCACTAAAAAAGCTGTCATTAAATAAGGCCCTAACATTAAAACACCATTACGACTCACTAGATCGAAAAAATATTTCTAAGAATATTCGTGTGTGGGGTAATATTTATCGCATTGAAATTTTTCTTCCTTTGAAGAGTGAAAGGCATTGTGATTTGCATATGCCAAAAATGCATTATATGCTCTAACAATATTGTATACAATAGGGATTCTTACCTTCACTTTCAATTCGCACAGGTAAAATGGCACAATGACAGGACCCTTTCATTCAAAGAACAATTAAAACTATTGTTAGTCTTTTGCGGCTAGATATTTGCAAAATAAAGGGTGAATTACACAGGTAAAGGCATTGTGATGTTTACGTGAAAGTTTCGGTTAATTTTCAAGGTTGTTACGATTATTGGCAAATGTGGGAATTTGCAAAAGTTATCCAGTCTCATTTCCGCTGTCGCAAAGTGCAGGTGAGTTTTTTTTTTGTAGTTGTTTTTAACGATAATTTATTAAGGCGGTGTTAATTTAGTAGATGTATTGCCATCAATCAATATGGTCAGAAGTCGCGTTCGTTAATCAAACTCAGTATTTGAAGACATATAATCTGATGCGTGATTTTTTTTAGTGCGAGCAATAGAAGTATGACAGATGATGATTTAGGTTTTTGTGATGTCGGATAATAAATCATTTTTATAGTTTGCATATAATCGTTATTGATATTAATTTGGGATTGTGAAAAAATGTAGTATTTAAACAGTAAATTAAGGTAGGCGTATTAATATTATTAGCGCATAAATAAATTCTTTTTTTATTATCTATTTATTTCAATATCAGATTATATATAGAAATTATTAAAATTGGACTTTTTTTAATAATTTGGTTAAAATAATATTTGACTGCGTAATGTTTTATGTATAAAATATATTAAAAGAGTTTCATGATTCATCCTTTTATAAATATATCTTGATGACAGTTAGAATAAGACTGATTTAAGAAATGTTATTATGCTGAATTTAAAAAAGAAATCTTTAATTTTAATAAATTAAATATTATCATTGCTTAAAATATTTATTATAATCTGATATATTTTTATAACATTTATGATACAAATCTAAAAAAAAGTAATTGAGAAAACTGTGGTTTACTTTATTTAATAAAATATTATAGATATTCTATATCTGGTTTATTTATATCTCTAGTTTTAATTAGTTCATTTGCTAATACAATTTTATCTGTTAGATCCTATAATTTATATTTTGCAGTAAATTTATAGTATAGTAGTAAAATATTATTTTGATGTCTTTGTAATATTCATGGCTTAAAATTCGCAAAAATGATTTTGGTTCTTATCAAATATAAAATGAGGTTCTATGCATAAAAAGAGTTTCATAATATAACTTTTATCTTGATGACAATAAGAATTATACTGATTATAAAATTATAGTTAAA
Source organism: Plectrocnemia conspersa (assembly GCF_051122295.1). NCBI lineage: Eukaryota > Metazoa > Arthropoda > Insecta > Trichoptera > Polycentropodidae > Plectrocnemia > Plectrocnemia conspersa. Next base: position 11,190,561 of record NW_028277169.1, on the reverse strand, counting down.
CTGAACATAAAAATAAAAGTAGATCTTTAATTAAGAATTATGTACTTAGATTTATCTCACGAATAATATACTTAGATATAAAAAAAAAACTATTTTAAAAACTATGTTTTACTTCATTTAGACTAAATATTCTAGATAATATATATATCTGGTCTATTATTATTTTCTGTTTTTGTAACAGTTCATTCACTAATACACATTTATTTGTCAGATCTGTTAGCTTATATTTTGCAATGAATTTATAATATGTGAATTTGGGATGTGTATTGTATATGTATCAGAATGACGGTAGTTATTATTATCCAAAAATGTAATATATGATCAATTTATTTTTAAGATCATTGATATTACACATTTTTAGTAATCGTATAGGTGATTTTTCAACTTGTATAGTATGATATTAAACCTCCAACGTAGAAGAAGGATAACAAAGACATAATGCGCCTTCGGGTGGTAAAATTTCACCCCTTATATCCGCCTCGCGAATGTTTGTGGCAATGGAAATGTAGAACAATAGGTCGACGAGAAGATGATGCATCGTCAGTGTTAAAGGTCCCTTGTACTCTCGTCCTCCTTTGGTTCACTCAGTAATGACTAATGCCACGGAATCCCTGATAAATGGATGATGAAGCTTCAGCATCCCCTCCCTTTCAAAACACTCCGCGAAAATGTTACCCTCAAACAGATAAACTTACAATTTATCAATACAACAACAATGAATTTCAAGGAAATTATCTCAGTGGTTATGTGTTCCCATAATTCTTTACTCTTTTCTCATTAAGCTATTAGCATATTATTCACCTTCATGGTTATGATTTATCTCATGGACTTATTATTTATTAAAAGGACACATGTACTTGAAATAAACATCTTATTCCAAAAAAATTACATGCGTGAAGCTCGAACAATTATTATAAAATTTTACCATCGAAACACGATTTCGTGTTTAGTCTGAAGGTGTTCGTGCGTGCCGGCCACATAAAATTAAGACAACAAAGCTATTTAATCAAGATGGAAGAAAAAACGGGTTTGGTTATAGGTACCAAACACATAATAAAAAAGTGTATGGTTACCTATGAGGTCGTCGGTGTGGAAGGAAAAAAAGACGACAATCATGGCCGCCACCCCTTCGCTCTCTACAGCACATAACCAACAGGTTTTTTTCTCTTTCGAACGAACAACCACATGCTGGGTAGTCGGACCTATCGTGCCCAATAGTGGAATGCATTATACACAACAAAGGATCACATATAAAATGGCCGATGTGTATGTATGGTGTGCTGTGTACTCAAATTCGGGGGGCAAAGGTTGTGAATTTTGATATTCATATGCATATATATCGTACATATATGGTTTTTTTGGTTGTATTTTATTTTTAAAAAATATAATATTTTTTAGTTAAATTTCTGATGAGGTGTAATAATTGTTATTTGATCAGTAAGGTTTAGTAACATTGTGTAATAATGAAAGATTTTTCACAAGCGATTGGTATTTTTTTTATTTATCTTGTAACTAAAATAAATGCATATTTTAACGAAAGAAATATTACAGTTTTTTAAATTTTTTAGAATATTAAATTAAAATAAATATTTGGATTTACATGTATTTATTTCAATACAAGAAAACATGTTTTATTGAATAAATATCTATTAATTATTCCCAATCATAAACGAATATAATTTAGGGACTCATTAGCCATAAAATTATTAATAAATTAATGAAATTCATTAGGAAAAATAAATATTAAATACAAATATATATACACACTTATACTTGATAAGGGAATATAATAATACAATTATTTTAGCAATTTTAAGAATTATTAGCATTTTGTAAATATTGTGTTTCACATGATTTAACTTGTATGTATATGATGACATCATTTATATTATATAATAGTATTGCATTATTGCATATTGTATTATAATACGTAAAAACTGTATATAAGCAATACACGAAATAAGATTTTTTTTATTTGCGAATTTTTTCTGCATTCATCTCGACGTTTCGCTAAAAATGTCTTTAAGTATCGTCCGGAGAATAATTTGGCTGTACTTTTTAATTTCCTTGCAAAATTTAAATATGTAAGAATCGCTTTTTTATATAAAAAAAACAATTGGCATTCTGGTTTCTCGATATATTTAATTTTTCTAGAAATGAGAATTCTAATTTTCGCTTCTCGATTATTTTAATAAATGAATATGCTGCAATCTGCCAATTCTTACGCGGTTTCTTCTTTTATTATTATTATTGTAGTTGTTAGATCACCAAAGCAAATATAAGGCTGATTGAGAAAATCATTTACAATTTTTTGCCATTCAAATACTGCCGGACTCTATTAAAAGCTTTCAAGAAAGCATGCAGATTTTCAAGCATTTGGCACGGACCCGCCCCTTTTTATGTAGTAGTATAAAAAATATGCTGATGTTGAATAACATTTTTAAATATTAATACATATTTAATTTTAAACAAAAAAGTCTCTCGAATTTTTAAAAAAAAAAATTGCTTTGCCATAAGCATTAAAATTGTAATCTTATTGTAAAAAGTTCAGAAATAAATTTATGCATTTCATTTCTATTTTTGCTTTGTTAAAAAATAAAATAAAATATTTTATTCAAGAAATATAAATACTGAATTAAATAAATGCAAATATATATGAAAAAATATCCCTTAGTTAAATTATTGTATATAATTAAAAAAATTATACCTATCATTCACTTTTAATTTAAAAAAAATAAGTAATAATACACTAAATAAGGATACTATAAAAAAATATAAAAATATTTGTTCAAACATATTTACTTCAAAATTAACAACTTGCAAAATAAAACAATCAAATAATAATTTAATTCATCATTTGTATCAATATTACAGTTACATACAAAAATAGAGAAAAAAAATATTATTGCATATATTTTTGTAAGTCTTAGCAATTTAATTAAATCTGTAAAATTAATGTTTCTCTTAGTCTTTAACGCAGTTATTTTTTTTAAATTTAAGCTTTCGTTACAAATATTTAATGGATAATTTAAATAGTGTTATCATAAAAACTTTATAAATACTAATCTAGAGATATTAACGATGCACCAAAAAGAGATCTTTCAAATATTGATATTTTACATAAAAAATGTATTTTGTTAATAATATAAAAATATGACGAAAAACCATATCTAATATTTTATTAAGAATATTTAAGCGCGAATATGTGCTTCGTAAGCTTTCTTAATAATTAGATATGGTTTTGTCAAAAAAATATTTTAGTCTCTGCAGCATTAAATTTTTGTAATAATTTATATCTTTATTTAAGGAAAGTGCTGCTAGTTACTTTGTTACAAATATTTTTTTCTATACGTTGGTAGTATGAGTATTTAAAATTTATATAAATTGTTCAGTCAAAAATATCTTCAATTTAAATGCTGAAAATTATTTTAACGTTATGCAGAAATGGTTTCAATATAATTAAAATAATTCTGAAAATGAATAATATACATTTTATTGTTTTTTAAATAAAGATGTACCAGTTTACAATTTATTTATATTTTTAAGACTAACCCGTGTTTTTATTTTTCCGCTTTTTATTTTTTTGCCATAAAACAAGTATGCATGATATATATTTTTACTAAAATATACAAAAGATTGATTTGAATTGCATATTTTATTTATAAATAAAATCTTTATTCAAAACCCTTATTTGAAACTTAAATTAATTAATCAGCCTCTTAACCCTAAGATCAAAGCGAGAATAATAATTTACGACTCTCCCTAACCATATCGAGGATTCCACGTGTCAAAAACGCTGCGTCACCCGCCGCCGATGTTTCCATCAGTCTCAACACAGTAGTATTCAATTAAAGCTGAGTATAAATTACTCGTTAATACCATTTTAACAGATGGGTGATGTTTATATCTTGGCTGCAATCAGCAGGGGGCAGCATGCCTCGGGGCCGAGGCTCTCTTGCTTGTGTCTCTTGGTTGTACCTCATACATTTCAAGCTCACCTGATCGCACGATAAGAATGGCAAGGTATTTTATTTTAATAAATGTTGAATTCTACCCCGATGAGGATCGTGATCCACAGCAAATATTCAGCTAGATTTCATTGTTGATGGTCAAGCGCGGAAACCTATGAATATACTACGTGTACGTGGCGCACAAAAAAAGATTTGTCGTAAAAGTTACGACCGTAATGGGTCTCCCCTTGTGCCTAAAGGTTATTCATGTCCGCGTAATGACATGACACGTGACAATGATATGTCATATTTCCACTTGCCAAACGGTAGAGGCCATTAATTTTTGTGCGCACGCGGACCGCGTGTTCCGAACGAATGACATAACGTCAAACATGGTCATCGGTTATTTCGGACGTGACGAGCTGAATTGATGGCCTTACTTCGGACTCATATTTTTATAAACGCAGATAATTATCTGATGTACACTATGGATTAATTCTAAAAATATATTTAATATAAATGATTTGTTGCATTAAGGTTACGAAGCAAGAGCTATCAAAATCAATGGAAAATCACTACACCAATCCGTGTCTCACCTTTTAAATAAAAAAATAATATTTTAATGCATGTATTTGGTGACAGTACGAAAACGCGATGTTCCAATTGATTGCAAGTCGAGAAAACGGGAGTAATATATGTTTCGTTCTTCTAACTAATTATAATTACTTATAATTAATTAAAATATTTCACAACTTTACACATTTAACTGACCTTGCTCAAACTTATTAAACCATTCTTAATAAAAATATATTAGCCCCCATCCACCGAGATTATTAAGTCGCATTTGTATCTGGCGTCGTTGACGTGCCGCCGTAATGCCCAAAATTACACACCGTGCGTGTATTTATTATGTAAAAATGTTAAGCGATGTTCACATTAAGGCCGTTCCCTTGTCGCTTTTTATTCCACCCCCACCACCTCAAAAAAATCTTTTATTATTAATCGCTTCCACCTTATTTATCGCCACGGCGAAAAACGACACGAGCGGCTAATTTCGCTAAAAAGCATCCACAATTCTTTAAATTGCTAAAATTTCATATCGCACACTCAAATTAATGACGCCCCCGTAAACTCGGGCGCCCCCCGAAGGGGCGCTTATGCAAGGGGTGGCGCCAGCGTCCCGGGGGGCGAAATCCGCGGCGCGTAAACTTGTGGAAAAAAATGATTTATCGCGTGAAAAATGTGGAAGGCAAACAAAAAGCCCAGGCACATACCTGTCTGCGGCCCTGGCGCATTTGAAACCGCGGGCATCGCGATTAAACTTCAATCGTCACTTTTTGCAGACGGTTGATGCTAATTTTATGAGTGCCGGTTCAAAGATCAGCCAATTCAAAGCTCGAAAAAAATGTAATGATGAACGAACGCTCAATAATTGAGAAGTTATGGTGGTCGTGGTTCTTGATTAAAATAATTAAAATTTTATCACATAATCATTGATATTTTATTCCTAGATGGAATGAAAATATTAAGGACGAACTTATATCAAATATTGTTTTAGAATATTAAAGGCCAACTAAATTTTTAACGCGATGCTGGTCCACTAAAGCTTGCCGAGAGTATTTATGGATATATTTGTAAAGCCTGAAAAGTTTTTGTTAGATGATTTATCACCCCTTTTGTAGATTAGTTGACTCGTAATTTTCCAAGAATCAGGATACGAAGTTTTAAGTAATGAAATTAAAAATATATGGAAGGACTTAAAAGCTCAACACTATAAAGTCAGGAGTGAATTCCTGTCCTGTGGAGCTATGCAAATTGAATTTCCTAAAATCTTACTTCATGTCGAAAATGACGACTTCAGATAATTCGTCATAGATGGAATGAAAATAATCATTTCAAGTAATGAGATCATCATTATCTTAGCTTAAGCTCATAAAAATCAATACTCTGGTAATGCGAGTGAGATTGTTAATTCCTTAATAACGTCCTTATGTAATAGCATATTTGTGGTAAAAATCAAAATAGCATTCTAATTTATTTTATTAATAAATTATTTTCTTACCTGATCATTTCCATTGCGTCAGGATTTACCGAAATATACGCCTTTTTATGTATTTCCTAATTATTTATGATTACTTTTAAAGCTTTTAGTGCAGTAGTAAGATCTATTGTTTCTAAAGCTTTTGGTGCCGCATTTATTTTTGATTTTTTTGTAGTAAAAAAGCAAGGAAAATTAAATTTAAAATAGAGGAACAGAGAATTTGATGATCTTTGGAGAATAAACTTCAATATGATGATGATTTGTTATAATAGTTGTAAATAATTGAAGGACCAGAACGGTTGATTTTTATCGATTTAGTTTAATTTTTACCCAAATCCTTACGCCAATTTCCAATAATAGTTGTTACTACTTTACATTTTTTTATATTTAGAATAAGATAAGGAAAACCTTTATGGATTGATGAAAAAACGATATTTAAGTTAAGGAAAGCCTCCATATATTTTTGAAATCTGCTGATGTGTTTTTTTAATTATCTGATTATTTATGTATTTATTAGATTATCAAAACCAAAATAAGGTCTATTAGATTATTTGAGAAAATCGCAAAAAAACATATGTTTGTTATTAAAATATTTCGACCTTCCAAGAAAGCATGTATATTTATAAACATATGACACGGACCTACCCTTTTACATGAAGTGGTATAAAAAATACGCAGGGGTTGTAAAACATTTTAAAATATTCGTAAAAATAAAAATTTGTATTAAAAAAAAGCTCTTTGAAAATCAATAAAAACACTAATCTTCATGTATTGTTTTTTGCTCTATTCAGTATAGTTTTTGTTATGGCTTTTTATTTAACAGTAACTCATTGAGATAGGTTTTAGCGTATGTCAATAAAGTTTAATTTTTACTAAAATATGGTTACTTTCAAAGAAGTGATTAAATTAAACACACACAAAATAAATTAAAATTTAGTTGAATACAAAACTTAAGTACACTCTATTATTTTTTTACTAAATATGTGTAGTGTTTGCTTTGTGGCCCTTTTCTTTTTTTAATAATGTATATAATGATTCATATATATAACGATTTGTTCTTGATTATATATAAATATTAAGTCATTTAATTAACTCATTGTTTTGCTGCTTCTTTATTCTGGTTCAAAGTTTTATCAAAATCTCATAGCTCATTTAAGTTTAAAGCGAAATTCTCTTCTTCTAGATTTAGATCTTGTTACTTAGTAATTTTGACTGTTTTACTAATAGCATCCTCGACCTAATTCATAAATTACTCATTATAGATATAAAAAATTCAATCCAGTCATTACCAATATTTTTAACAGCTTTATAAAGGTCATAATCTTTTTAGAGTGCCGCTAATAATTTGACGTTCTGTATAGGCATTCTGGTTTCTCGATATTCTTTATTTCTTGAGAAATTATAATTTCTATTATCACTTCACAAATAAAAAATATATGTAGTGTACTCTCGTGTGATTATAATAATGCAATATATTATTGTATAATAGTTATCTTTACAAGAACAAACTTCAATAAGGACCAGAACAGACCGATCTAAATCGATTGATTACAGAGCGTCAAGGAATTTTAGAGAAAATTGCCAATAACAGCTATTGCTACTTTTCATTTTGAAAATTTCGCACAAATATCGTTCAAAATGTTCCAAAAAATTTATTTTGTAACAAAAAGGCTCTATAATAATTTTCAAGAAATTAGTCAATTTCTTTGAACAATTCTCGAGAAGAAACACTAGTTTTGTCTATTATTAGCTCTGACTGCCTGCTACAATGGTTCATATGTATTTTTTAAATATATAATATATAACATGTTGATCTATTGGCCTAATAATTATGGTTGTATTTGGAGGAAAAAACATAATTTAAATTGCATAATATGGTGCATTAACAACTTACAATAAAATATTAAACGGTATGTTATATTACTTGCAATATTTTTATACCTCTTAAAATTGGTTTGATTTTGCAGTACCTAGCAGCAAAAGTGTTACCGTATCTTTATATTCTCTAAAAACTGCCAAAGATTATTTTTTATTACGAAAGTACAAATTTACGTTAGATTTAAAAATATTAATTTGACAACCAAAGTTTTTGGACTTCTATAGAATATATTATTAATTTTAATACTTCAATATTTATATTATTTTAGTAATTATAAAGTAGTGAACATCTAAATATATACTTTTTGTTTCAAACACCTACTTATTATCATTGTTCATTTTACCGTTCCCATACAGACATTTCGCACGAGTTTCGAATAAAGATTTAAAACTTATCCATATAAATACCCCACACGCGCGTGAATTATACTCAGAATCATTTCAGACAATATCTCCGCATACATCATTCGTGTGCAAAAAAAATAGGACCGAATTTAAAAATGCGAGCATCACTATCGTCAGGTGGGTATTTATCATTTTTTCCCTGAAAGCGCGCATTTTTTCAGAACAGACGGGCTAATCTTTCAGTGTCAAACGCCACTTCCTTTAAGTAACTTGCGATATTTTATTCAGCGCTGAAAAATGCCGGTTCATTCTTCGTGCCTCTGTGAATAAATAAATATGCTCCACTACGGCGCGCCGCTTGACTGTACGCGTCAAAGTATAAACGGAAAAAGAGAAACGAAACAAGAAACTAAAGGTACGCTGGTATTTTAAAGGTAAAAAAGTTGCCAGCGCATCAGTGTTAAATATGGTGGACATATCTTTTTCGGCGGTTAGCTACGATTTATATACAGAGGGGGTGTTTTTTGCTATTGTCTGTGGGGATGGGATTACTGGTCTATTTTTCGAACGATATAGTATGAATATACACTTTAATGTTAACATAAAGCAGTGAATAAATATTCGGTAAAAATATAATTAGAATCACAAGTTCTAATTAATTCCAGCTATTGTGTAATTGACAAAATATTTTTTTAATAAAATTTATTAATTATTAATATAAATATATAATCTCCCATATTCGAAGTTAGGATAGCATGAAACCAATATATTTAATTATTTTCCTTGAAATCTCATAGAAAGTTGAGTTATTACTTTTATTACAATAATATCAAACAAATTAATGCTAAGGGGCATTTAGAAAAAGCTTATGTTCTATTCAATAATATGTGCAGGAAAAAATATTTATTTTTTCAAAGCTTAGATATATTATATAATATGTGTTTTTATAGAACACGTTGCACGTACACGTAACTAACATTTGATTACCTTCAACATATGTGTTTGCCTCGATGTATCTTTCCACTATATGCTTTTTTTGTGTATTATCACATCCGTAGTTATTTTTTTTTTGCTCTAAATGAGCAAACGTGTATATCTTGGAGCGGTTGAAATAGGTTGTATGAGAGTAAAAAATAAAGAATGTGTTCTTATTAGAGCGGCTGCTTTCAAGCCATCACAATCACATAAATGTATCTATATTTACTAATATACTTATAATATTATGTTGTGTATTTTATTTGCGAAAGTTTTTCTTTCATTCACTACTTTAACTTAACTGATTGTTGAAAATAATTTTAATCAATTTTTAAAAATGCTAAAACTTTAACGAGCCATTTCTGCAACCCCCAACCATCAGCGTGTCCGCGTCCCGCATTTCGTTTTGAAACAATGATTTCGGGGTCCGCGTTCCCTATGTAACTATGAAATCCAAGATTAAAATTGATTATGCCATTATTTATTCCGGTTACACCCATGTCAGGGAGCAAACTCAGCTACTCAGGGCTACCCGGTTCGGCGTTGTCGGGCGTTAACAAATGTCTTCTTCCTTTGTGATGAGAAACGAACGCATCCTGCCCCTTCTCCGGGGACACACCCCTCCAACGTGTGTCCTCCTTTCTGTGTGTGTGCCAAAACGAGAATGAGCACTCCAAGAAATTTGTGACGGCACACAACCAAATCGCTAAGTAAATCCGACGTAATGGAATGAAAAGCGAAAAGCTTTTGTTTGTATGTGTGTGTGAGTGCGGAAGAGCGGCACGATCGAAAAGTTGATGGAAAAGCTTTTGAATGAATGAGTTGAAAATATTAAGATCACAGTATAAATATAAACTATTTAATTCCATAATATTTACCTTTACAAAATGTTCTTAATTATAATTCAATGGGATTAAATAATTTCAAGACTATTTAGATATTTAAAAAAAAATTAAGTAGTTGGTCTATGTTATTTATGTATTGCTTTTAGTGAAAATAAGGTTGTTTTTAATTTTTCGGAACGCGTTTTTATGATTACTTGCTATTTTAGAGATTTTTATTGCACTTGTATCTAAATTATGGGAGTAAATTTTATTAAAAACATTTTCAATGTCACTCGTTCTACCTGATTTAACTTTGCATAAGTTGATAGATATTTCAAAATTGCATTAAAATAATAGATCCTGTAAAAATCATTGCATAAAGATTACTTATTGAAAGTTAAAAAAAAACTTTTACATTTCGCTATTATACAAAGTTTTCTTATAGAAAATTTGAGATAAAACTTATAAATATAAATATGTATAATTTCCCTAAAAAAATTAATATTATACATATTTATATATTTTATTCATGTAAATGTTTTAAACATGATCGCAAAAAAATTCAATACTATACATGTTTATAGTTTTAGGCATTAATTATGAAAAAAAAATTTAACAACTATTATTTACACGTGGCAAAAAAAAACTATTTCTTCAATCATATAAACTAATTAGTTATAGTTATGTTTATAAATATCCCATATTTATTTTGGTGAAAGAACAGTTAGCAAAAATATTCTATTGTTATGATTACTTAAAAACTTATTAACTATCTATAACAAGAACATTATAATTATACTGAATAATTAGGAATAGTTTCAGTAATTGATATTTATTTAGGTGATAAAACATTTAGAAAAAGTCTCTTATTGACAATTTTTTCATTATTTATAAATATACTAACTATAAAAAAAACATTATAATTAAAATAAAACATTAACATTAGTTTTAGTAATTAGTTTTAATTTTAGCAAAAATCTCCTATTGACAATGTTATGAATATTTATAAACTAAGATACTAACAAACTATAACAATACCATTATACTTATAGTTTAAGAATAGTTTTAGTAACTGATATTTATTGAGTTGATAAAACAGTCGGAAAAAACATATATTGACGATGTAATCATTATTTATAAACTTACTAACTAACTAAAAAAATCAATATTATACTAAAATGTTTAAAATCAGTTTGTGTAATTGCTCTTCATTTAGGTAAAGGAATAGTTATTGACGATGCCATCATTATTTATAAATTTAATCACTAACTATATATAGCAAGAATATTATAATTATTAATTAATAAGTAATTCATATTTATTTAGATAATAAAACAGTTAGCAAAAATCTTCCATTGACGATGTTATTATTGTTTTTAACCTCACTAATTAACTAAAACATGAACTCTAAAAATAGTTTAAGTAAATGATCTTCATTTAACTTAAGAAAAAGTTAGAGGAAATCTTCTATTGACAATGTTATCATTATTTATAAATTTAATAACTAATTATAACAATAATATTATAGTTATACTAAAAGGTTAAGATTAGATTTCTCTATTAATGTAAAGAATCATTTAATAAAAATCTTTTATTGATGATGATATTATTATTTATAAACTTACTAATTAACTAGAACAAGGACGTTATATTTATAGTAAAATGCTATAGTAAAATTAGTTTTAGTAACTAATAATACTACATATTATCTTAGCATAATATAGAGCAAATTTTTTTGTGAAAAATGTTAAATGAACTTTAATTAAATTATGCGTATTTAATTATTGTTCAATAATTAAAACATTAAAATTAAATCTAATAAGATTTTATTTAAAGACTTTTTAGTTTTCCTCTATGAATAAAAGTATGTAAATTATTATGAAAATCTATAATATGTTATTTTTATTAAATTAAGTAACCACTTAGGCTAGATTTTTAATAGTATTATTATTATAAATTACAATTATGTGAGAAAAAAATATTGTTTTTTAAAAAAAAGTACATAGCATTAAATAGTAGTAATTTTAGTGAACACTGATCGAAAAATATTTATTTATGACAGGTATTTTTCGAGGTATTTTTTTTAGTTTTCAATAACACGTAGTCAAAAACAGTAATAAAATCATATACAAAAATTCAAAATAAAAAACTAAATACATAAATAAATTCTTTACATCACTACCATAAAAAAATAAATCATTTTGTATGAAAATATTGAGTTTTCTATAGTGATGTGATCAATTTTTTGCATTTAAATCTGTAATTATAATTTAGAACGAAATAAGATTACCGTACTAAATTTTAGGTTTAAGAAAAATATGAGACGTTGAGTATATTAAGGGCGAATTCAACAAATGTATGTTTCGTTAGCTATTTATTAAATTATTGTAGTAGATATTATTATTGATTTATTTCGTTGCATAAATTGCATGATTTTTGATCTCAAATTTAATTTATTTTATTTGTACGAATATTAATCGTAGCTTTATGTATTTACTTAAAATGTAATTTTATGAATGCAAATGTAAAAACAATGTTGAAGACATTTCATGTAAATCACTAACTTCATTAAGAACCAACGTTATTAAAATAGTCATAAAGTCTATCTATTTTTTAACCTCACTCTCACTATATACGATCATATGGCGTATAGAGGAAAAAGCTACTGATAGAGCTTTGAATGGACGCTAATGTGGCGTCGTTAATCATCCGACATCAAATGTATGCCGCCTTGCCAATCGTTGCATCTATCTATAACGGTAACGTCTCGTTATAAGTACATTATTTTTTAATCTAACACTATGATGGATGGCGTCGTTCGTTATGCGGCTGGATATGTTTCGACATCTCATTGGCGAATTGATAAATTGTCTTTGATGAAAAAATCTTCATTCGCGAAATTTTTGATTGTGAATCAATTTATTTTTCTCAGACGCATACTCCCAATTGCCCACAGTATTATATTACCGAATTACATTGAGATGAATGTTTTCATACAAATGTATACACACATGTGTTGTCACCTGTCCCGTCAGAAGAAGACATCGCCGCGGCGCTTGTCGGCCATAAATTAAAAATTTCGCTTGACCGGCGAGCGCGAGAGACCCGAAACTTTTGAGTTATTAGTTTTAATTTCCGGCCTGGGACGGCCGTGGGGTCCGGACCCACACCCTTATCGAGGACCACCCTCGGTATAACACTTTGAAATTTGCTACCCCTTGTGCATGCACGACTTCTAATATCATATCACACACGGCTTTTCCGACTTACACACGCGACACCACTGATAAATATTAATAATAATAATGATAATAATAAAAACCCGAATTGATAATCTAGACACATAAAAACTAGAAAAGTCAACCTTTTATACATAAGCTCCAAAATAGTGTTACTTTATTAAAAGCTAACACATATATGTATGTAATATACATATATGTGTTAGCTACAATATCATTAACCATATTAATATAAACGAAATAGAATAGATATTTTGTAATATATATTTTATGCATGCTTCATGTATACAAATTAAAATTTCATGAAATATTATCACAAACAGATTTAAATTAAACCATTTTAATCCTCAAGTTAAACACACATATAGGTAGTTACGATGACATATCTATTTTATATTTATTACTTTTTAGCTAGTATTGTGATACATTTTAAATGTTAATCAATTATACTATCAATTCTTTAAAAAATATAACTCGTTTCATTTTCGGCTTCGTCAGCATTTTGCGGTTAGTAGTATCGTGTTCTTTAAAACTTGACCCTAAACGATGTTTTTGTTGAATTATTTTCATCATATATATATATACATGCAGGCAACAAATTCCCAGTGTCCATTTTCTTTGAGGGACCCGAATCTGGAAAAATTCATGGAAAGAATATATGTATAAAAAAGTAAAAACTGACCTTAAAAATTGAATATGAACTAAACTACAGTTGCTTAAGATGTAAAAGTTCCTTCAACTCTTTTCATACATACAATAAATAAAAGGAGCGGAACATTGCCTTCAAAAACACCTTTCACAATTTACATTATTATTCAAAGGGACAGATTGTAGTGTTTGACCCGGCTCCGTTTGTATTAAAATTTGTTTGCAAAGTATTGCTATCCTTATTGCTCTTTAAACGTTTAAAAATATTAGATATGAGAGAAAATATGCAACGAATGTAAATTAGTAGTAGTAAATTTAGGTATTCGATCTGAAAATTCAGATCGAATACCTGAAAGAAAAATCAACAACAGCACCAGCTGAATTTGTATAAATTTATTGTTTTATAGATTGTATTATCAGTAATTTGACAACTGATTTTATGCAGAAAAATTAATAAATAATACATTTAGTTTCATGTGATTATTCCTAAAAATAGTCTCGGAATCTATCCTAAAAAATATTTTATAAAATATGTCATTTCTATTAAATCATATCGGAATACATTTTCACTGGTGGATATATATTTTTACCAGTGAAAAAATAAATTATCTGCCAAGTGCTAGTAAAATTATATGATTTCAATTTTTTTATATGTTGTAGTAATATATATATATTTAAGTACTTATCATTATTTATTTAGATCCGATGTATAAATGTTACAACGAATGTGTATTTTTGGTAAAGTTATATTTTTACTAGTAAATTTTCACCAGTAGATATATATTTCTCCTAGCGAAAATATAATTTAACTGATAGGCGCTAATATGCTGCTATAAAATATCTATGAAACAGAATTTGACAGTTTCGAAACGTCCATTTTATGTTCAAACCCAAACCTAATTATAGATTTAGAGCTTTTATTAGGTCAAGTCCAAAATACAAACTAAGACAGACGTTGCATCTTACATATTGCTCCACAGTTTGTCTGCATTTCAATATTACACTAAGTGTTATAAATCTTTACCGATATTACTATGGACTTCTAATATAAGAGGACTGTAAATTTATTTTTATGGTATGTTTTTCTAAGTAAACATTTTATCTAATATCTAAATTAATATTAACAAAAGTAATCATTGTGGGAAAAAATACTCTTTTATCTCAGAAATATGTTTTCTAATAACAGTTCGCACAAATGGATTTCTTTCGCGGTTTAAAAAATAATAAATAAAGCACGACTGTTCGGCGGAGGTTTGTTTTTATTATTAATACGACGTCATATTACAGTTGAAAGCTTTTGTTGTTCGGCGGAATTGGAAACGAGCAAGGAAGAAAAGGAGCAAGAGAGGCCCTCGAGCTAATGGAAACTCGTGGAATTTTTTCGCAGAGCTTTCCCGCCGGGATCGGCTGCGGGATAAATATAGGGGGTGAGAGGGTGTATATTCGGGAGCAACAACGCAGAGGTGTGTTTCTCTCTGTTTTCTCTGTTTGTTTTCTGTTCGGACCAGCAGCCAGTCTGTCTGCAATCCGCGGTTTTTCCCACGGTCCCCGCCCACACCCCAGTCAGCTTGGATAATGTACAAATGGATGTCGGACTACTTTGGGATACTGAACGAGAAATATATCTATTCTGCTTGGTATATGCGTATATGAAAATCTTAAATAATAATATTTTATTGAATTCGATTATTATGAGAATCTTTTGCTTGTTTTTATTATCAGATTAAACTTGGTAAAATTAAAAGAACATCACAAACTTCCACTATAATAAACGCATATTTAAATAAATATGTTTTTGCCATATCTTTTAATAATGTATGTGAAATAGATTTTTAGAAATCAAATTAAGGTATTAGATCGAATGTTTCGTAATGTTTTTTTTTTATTTTGTAAATGGTGCCATTTAGTTCTTAATAATTATTGATAGCTATATATCAGTTAAAAACATAGTACCAAGTGTATTTTTATTTAATATACAATATAGATAGCTGAGCTATAATCAGATTTAGTATGGTTTGAAAAACATTATCTATAGATAATATTTTTAAAGCCTAAAATCGCAGCTGTACTTGTGACGTCACGAACGTTAAGGCAAGAAAGAAACAAGATCGCGATCCATAATCATTTTTTTTAACATTGATTATTGTGTGTATTATATATGCACGTGTATTTTATTATAGTATATATTTAATGAAATTAGTAAGAGCATATACTAAAGTTAGTGATTGTTTTGTATAAACAATGATTGTAAAACTTGAACAAATTTATATTTGCTTTTCAACAGTTTCTTAATTAATATTATACCAATTTTATGTTCCTGAGGTTCAAAAGAAGTCTTATCTGTTGGTAGCTTGTCGACGAGTTCAAGGTTTTTAATACCGTATCAACGATATTTTACCAAACAGTAACTTGACAAATATTTTTAATTTATTGAACAATTAAAATATGAAAACCCTGACACCAGATTAAAAATTGTAAAGCAGTGACAGATATTTTATTATGTATACAGTCAATAAATGTCACTATGCATCACCCAGATTGATTTAATTAAAATAATGCAGTACAATTTTAATCTGTGAGATTAGAAAAATCTAGGAAAACCTATTTTGTGATAGTCAATCATAAGCATATTTATATATTAAACACTAATTTCGTCCTCTCAGTTATGATATAAATTTAAAAAACGCTATGGTTCATATGGGGGTTTAGAACTGATATCTTTCAGGTATTAGTCATTGTCTTATAACACTGATCTATCATGCTGGTAAAATATGATTATATATTATATTATATATTTTTTAAAATTTAAATTTATGGTATAGCCTCTACTTAATAATATTGTAAAAAGGTGTATTATAATTATTTTAATGCCTTTATTTATATAATCGGAAAAACATATTTTAAAAGAAGGACTGAATAATTGCTTGAATATTAAAAAAAGTATTGCTCACTATTAAATATCGGTCTAATGGTCGCAATGGCGGCAAATCATTTAAAGAGCAGTTCGGATATATATTTATTAAATTTTAGCTAGATATTTATTGTTTTACTTAAATTGTACTGTAAGAAGTATAGTACCATTTTAAAACACAATAATGTCAATTCTCGATCTGAAACATTTTTGTAGTCAAAGTTTTCTCTCAAGAACAACACATTTTAAGGGTTGAGTGGTGTCATTGAGATCAAAAAAATTCTATGAATTGTTTTTTTTATGATTTTTTTGATTTTTACTGGCCTTTAATTTCATGTATTGGTCATCGTTTGATTACAATAGTTCTGAATTAAAAGTTGATTTCTTTCCGGTACTACAATATATTATCCAATTTCGTTCGCTTTTTTTCGTCTCTTCAAATCAAATCCCAGTCCAAAGCTCTGGCAATTAATTTGCGCAGACGAACTGGTCTTATTAGGGCATCTGTTTGAAAAATGTCCCGGACCGTTTTCGGCCGGTGACAATGACTCTTGCTGTCGAACGATTCCCGGCGGACGACGGTGATGCATTGCGCCGCGGGCCGACCTGCATGTTGATGGATGCATCGGGACCCCAGCATCCCCACGGAAGAGCAAAGAAACGCTCAGACATATTTCCATGTCGCCATGCTGGATAGCGGACTGAAAATGGATAAAAAAAGCGGTGGAAAAATTCGATGGTGCAGTGGGTGGGTGACAATTGGCGCGCGCTACACGTGTGGGGGGAATGAAGGTGGTTGCCTTTTTTTAATTGGCAACTATACACAATCGATATACGTGCACCGTTTTATTCTGGTCATAATTGGTAGTACATTCTTCAACTTCAATACAATCTAAATATGTTAAAACTAATTAGGTCAGCTCATAAAATAAGATGTGATATTTTGATGTAAGATTTTACGAGCTCGATAGATATATTTATAAGTTATACTTAAAATTATGATCCATAACTACTGTAAATGATTTAGTATAGCTAACATAGTAATGAAAAATTTGTCATACTCATTACTCTAGTAATACTATAATACATTGGACCGGAGGTATTCATCATAGCATAGAATTCAATTTGAACTTTGTATTATATTTTCTTTATTTAAAATGTATTTTTATTTTACTTAAAGGCTGATACTTACCACTTCACACCACGTCACTGGCTTCTCTAATACATTATCTACATCGATAACAGACTACGAAGCCATCCAAATGACCATTATCGCAGCACTTCCGAGTAAACCATAAAGCGATTTGACTTTTGGCGAAGGCGTATATAGTCGTACGTCAGTTGTTCCGTGACAATGCGGCCCTTGTTTTCCACTTTCCAGTTTCACAACCAATTTTCGTTTCGAGAGTTTCTCTTGCTTGTTTTCCCTCTTGGATCTGCTGGTTTTTATTCGCCTCTCTCGGGTCCGGCACCCATTAGCCGTGATCGTTTTGTTTTGTTCCCCTCGGCACACAGAGAAAATTTTCTACCGCAGATTCAGCTTGGATTGCATTTGATAATGGCCTTCTTGTGTTTCACTCGGTCTGTTTTCTCATCGTTAGATTTAGTTTTTGCGCCTAGTGAATAAACTCGAGTGATATCAAAACTTTTTAAAACATATAAACACTCTGATTTCATGTCACAGCAGTTAAGGTAAGACGATAAATTTGCAGCATATTTATGATATATAATTTACTAAATTACATTATCATTTTCAGATATAAAAATGTCATATTTTATTATATCACCCCCTCGAAATCCCGGCTGTCGGATTCGCGTCTCGGCGCATTCTCATCCCCTGCTTATTATTTAGAAAGTGTAGTGAAGTTGGTTTAAGTTTGGTCGGGTGATGCTTGCTTAAAGTGGAAATCTGGAGGATTACCTTGGGGCGGCAGCCGTGGACGGCTATGATGTATGGCAGGCGCGAGTCGCCCCCTAAATCCGGCCGCCCACCCCCGAAGGGTGACCATCATCCCCCGCGGCCACGCCGGGACAGCTTTGTCTTGTTCCGAACTGACCCGCCATTACAGTCGCCGGCCTCTATTCAATACGGAATAACTCTTACACGTTCCGCACATTACTGCACATATATACGTATCTATATATATGCATATATAATATAATAATAAAATAATAATTTATAAGATTAAAATATTTATAATATATATTAAAGAAAAGGCTAAAACAGGTTTGATGAGCGCTCCAGCGTTGAAGTCTATTTAATTGCTTTATTATGTTTTACTCGTTTTATCATAAACTTGTGATACGAAAGTATCTACTTTTTATGTGACATTTTATTATGCATATTTTAATAGCTTATACGTATAGTAAATGTACACATATACTATAATGGTTTTCCCATATTTGTTCTATATTAAATATTTTCAATTTATTTATATTAAAAAAATAAGTCTATATAATATTTATGAAAAAATAAATTAAGACGTATGCTAAACTATATATTACACACTAAAATAAATATGACCAATACAGAAAGTATAAATATAAAATGGTGACTGAAAGATTTTTTTCCGTTTTTATGGCATAAAATAGTATGATAATTTATTTTTTTGCTATTTTCTCAGTTGTCTTAATATTTTGGATTTGATATTATTTTTTCAGAAATATATAAGTTGATTTTTAATGACTTTTTTCCACCCATTGCCTTCATTTACAGTTTTTCTGATCTGTTTCTATACAATAATTTTGTTATTCAAATATTGCTTTGGCGTATTTATATCTAAACGAATTTTAAATATTGAGCAGAAGACTTAAATTCGTTAATCTCATTATTTAAAAAAAAATAATTCAGTAATTGTTAAAAAAAACGGTTTTTGATAATAAATAAACATTAATAATATTAAATTAGGTATATCAAAAATAAATAACGTTTTTATATAATATTTTTTTTTTACTTATAAGTAGGTATTGGGTCAAAAATTTACATTAAAAAATAAAATACCAGTAGTTCTCGATCTTTCTCTCTCTAATATGTACATTTAAGTTGCTGAAAAGTCAACACCTTCGTTGCTTAGAATTACAAAAATGACGATTTCCATATTAATAAAATTAGGTTTATTGTAAGGGATCAACTTAAATAGTGTTCTTAGCGTAAGATACTAATTTACGTATTATATAATATTCACTTAAACATTTATAGCTAAAATTTAAATTATGTTACTTTTAACATAAGTATATATTATATATAAAACATATAAAACTAATTGAGATATTTAAAAAAATATTTTTTTCGACAATATATTGTGAATGAAGAAGTAAATGGGGCAAAAGTATTTTTGTACATAGTCATTATATAAAAAGTTTAATTTTATTGGTATTTAGATAACTCAATGAACGAGCAGTGTATAAAATATTTTTAGAAGTACCTGAATGTAAGGAAGATTGTTGAAACGATTCTTATTGCTTGAAACACGAAATATTCAAAATAGTTAGTTGATCCTTAATGTCGCAAACAGTTATTATTTTATAAAATTAATTATCCTATACTAAATTGTGTATTTTTAAAATTGTTGTGAAGTATAGAATTTTTTTTTGAAATTCGGGTTTTAATTTACAAGTGTGTAATAAAATAAATTTTATAATTTAATTTATAGATCATCCAATGAGCACCATACATATTTATTTGCAAATGTTTTAGAGATTCTACTTGTTAATAAAAAAATCAGATAGGTGTCGTATAATAATCGAAACACTCAGTGCAAAGAACCAAAGTCTTTATTTATTATTTTATTACAATGTTTAAATAAACAATCTATAATTTAAAAGATATATTTTTGATTATTTCTTTTTAGCTTTTAAATCACTTTTATTTTAAAAATGCTTGTCAAATCGATGTAAGAATTTTTACAATTTTGTGCAGTTACTAAAAGTCAACGACCGTTTCTTTGAAATCTTAATATTCATCGAAGTCTCTTTTCACATCTTATTATAAATATTATCTACTTTTAATTTCAGCAATCTTATTTTAAAATTTTGCGATCTTTTGTAGAGCAATATATAATCATAAGAGACACTTTTCCAATGACATATTGTATATTTTCATGTTCATATTTCAAAAATATATATTATATTATTGGTGCAATATATTACAGTTTATAGCGTTTAATAGTAAATTGGTCTGTCATTATTATTATGCTGGTTTAATTTAACTCAATCCAGAAATTATTACATTTACATATATTCAAAAATTATAAAATCTTCACAACTGCGTCAATTATAAACTTGACAATATAAATATTGAGAGCTTGTAAAGCTTCCTTTTTTCAATCTAAATAAAATACTAACAATCAATGAAATCTAACGTTGAACAATGTTCTTTATCCTGCTATATGTACTCATCAATATACCGAATATATATATATTACTCAGATACATTACGCCAATGCTCCCCCCAGTATTCCGCAAAACTTTATCCGTACCCAGTTAAAAAATCGCCTGTCGCAATTTTTTCCTCCTTCCCGCCTCATTGTCTATCTATATAACTATGTATTTCTCCTTTCAAGTGAGCGATACACAGGGGCGAACGATTCGCTGCCCCAAGACATCGGGGTGGAGTAAAACTAAACGAGAAAAAATCCCTAGGAATCAGTACGTCCCTCCACTGGCGCAGATTATAACGAGTACCTAATACATTCTTCAATCAAACCCCAGCATCCGCGGTCCCTACCGTGATCAATCACTGTACGAATCTGTCATGTTAGGTTTATGAGAAAAATTGTCTAGGGGAGGGACGAGATGTCCCCCTCGTCCGAGAAAAACGTGTTTACCAATATCAAGATTATTTTTCCCGCTGGGGGCTGCAGATGCTGGCTGCACGCTAATTTCGCAGATATCGATTGGAGTCAATATAAAAGTGGGCAACATGTGCCGTATTGTGGATATGTTGTAGAAATTCGATATGGTATTCCCATGATATTTAATCTAAATTTATTTGATAAATTAAAAGTACTTTTATCTAGATTGCAGGTACAAACACTAATAAATTAAAAAATAATGCTTTATTTAATAATCTGTGTATATTCGGGAATATGATTAGCTTTCTTTGGCTTTGTTTTTAGTAAGGTGCACGTCCTTTTGCTGGTAAAAGCTTCAATTGTAACATTTTTAAAATATTGAATTTAGAAACATGACAGTTTACTGATAATGAGGTTTAAATGGTAGTAGTTCTTCATAAGTATTTAGAATATGATATTTATGATTTTATACCATGCCATTACAGTGATAATAAACTATTTTATTCATTTATACTCATTAACAAAGATAAAAAATATGTTTTATAAGAAACAATTTTCACTATACGCGCATAGAATAGTAATTATATAAATTTTAATAGAGTTTACAAATTAATAACAATTAATTAAATTACTGTAGCATTAATTAATCCATTTTTTCTTCGATGTTCCAGTATTTTTTTTTGTTTTTAAATATTTTTATGTTATTAAAAACAGCCATAGCCATAAAAATTTAAAGCCGTCTAATAAAATATTGAGAAAAAACAGTGTTAATGCCGGAATTCCAGAAATTACTCATATTTCCGAGTTAATATTATGCAGCTGTGGATTTTCTCAATCACTGGTATTGAAAAATTTCAAGTCTTGATACTTTTTACACAGGCTCATATACATATAAATATATGTGTATGAACCTGTTTTATAATATATATAAATATTCGAATATTTCATCGTTTATTTTTCGATATTAGAATTATTGAAAATAATCAATATTTTAACACTAAACTATTGCCATCTTTATTTACTTATAAATAAAGTCTCAAGATAAGACGCTTTATTAAAAATGACTTTAAATTAAGTATATTTTGGCATTGTGTAAGAGGTTGGCTTTTGAAATTATTACTTTAATATACGTTATATATATATATATATATATATATATATATATATACAGATTGCAAGCTAAAGTAAATTTTTCAGTATTAATTGACTGTATTAAAAAAATATTTTGTGTTTCTAAAAAAATGTAAATAATATGATCTGTAGAATCACAAAGATTAAATTATGAGAAACTATTGATACAAATGAAATTTTTAATTATATGAGTATATAAATTAGTTTACCATAAATTTTCCATTAACAAGATCATTACGACTTCTGAACTAATCATTAATTTTAAAATAGAAAAAATGTATTGCAAGTCTTGCCAAATGTAATAAAATATATGATAGAAAAATACAATTATTATTAAAATAAAATAAACCTTACTATCTGAGAGTAAAATCAGCTGTGATTGACAAATTTAGAACGAGTGATCAAACGTCTTTTTAAAATACAATCAAACGTCGTTTTAAAATACAATAAATGCGACTAAATATGATACATATCTTTTTTGTTAAACTATATCCTAACTATTTCGTATATGCATTGAGGTTGTGAATTCAGGTGTAATTGATTCGTTTCATTCTCAACGTTCGCAGCATTTCAAAAAATATGTTTTATATCAATTAGAAAATCTTAATTTGCATTTTATATAAAAAGCAGTATTTTTAATCTAAATAGCATTTTATTTTATAATATATTAATGAAACACCGTTCCGAATAAATTTGATTTATTTTTAACCCTGATTATATTATTTTATTATACCCAAAATTTAAGTGTATTGGCGTTGCATATATTTAAATTCATTAAATACATATTCACGTATATATTACCTAATCTGATGTTGGATAAATTTTTGATGATGAATTCAAATGTGCTTTCGTGAGTAAAAATTGAGCGTTTTCACGATTTGAGTTCAACCGCCAGGTGTTGCAGACCGCAATATATTATTATCTAAAACATATGGCAGATACAAATTAACCTGCGAATTGGTATCTGAGCTCGTTCATCTTTCTTCCGCAAAGTGCCAGACGATGTATTAAAGCGGCGTTATGATGAAGTTATTTCGAATGCGCTGTCGTGAAACTCTTATTTTCGTGTTACATTATAAATTAAAATTAAAAAAGTATAATTAATTATCACTGATCGTGTTAAAGTATATATATATTTATATAACTGTTATTGAAGTAGTACATCAAATAATTCCATTCCTAAATCGGCATATCCATTACATATTTTTACTACGATACCCATTTTTTTTTGTAAATGATGACAAGTCGTTAGTCCACAATGGCGAAAGCCAAAACTCGAATCGTCAATATGAGCTGATGTTTTGTAACATTACGCTTCGCTCTCAGAATACAATACAATACCTACGTACGTACACGTACACGTACACAAATTGTATATCATTTTCTCGAATTTAACTTAGCGCCGCGTTATTCATTCATTTCGTTTCTCGGAGAGGAGAAGGGAGAAGAGGGTCGAGAGAGAACCGAGAGCAAAAAAAATATTATTAAAGAAGAGAGACAGTTTTGGATACATTTGTTACTGTCAGTGCGTGTATGATGAAAAATTAGAGGAGCGTTCCGTTAAAAGCGGAACCGGGAGTGAACGGGTCGCTTTTGTTGACGGGCAGAATACTCGAGTGGGAAAAGGACGCTAGATTAGAAATTCTAACACAAACGACGTGTGTATACTGCGTTCGATTTGGATAATTTTAAATTAATGGGAATGGTTTGTAAAGTTAAATTTGGGATATATTAAATTTGCAGTTTTTAATAAAAAATATTTATTATAACGTTATCGCTGTAACTAGGTGATAACAGCGTATATAACAATAATTTAGACATCCAACAAAAATACTTCCACAAATCATGTATTTTTAAATAATAAAACACGATTTTTCAATTATCAATAATATAAGAAACGCGTGAATTAAATTATATTTGCGAAATTTTAAGCGATTTTTTATAAATAAAACATTCACATTTAATTAGTTAAGCTCTCAAACTTACATTGTTAGTGTACTAAATTAATATGTAGTATAATAGCAATAGATTCGCCGCAAAAATTAGATACCTATATTTATTATTTGTCATTAATTTTTACTGATTCCTATATGTTTCGTTCTTAGCGATCACTGACTTAATTTATTTTTCGGACATTTCAGTTTTTATTATTAATCTATTTTATAGTATTCTATTATAGGCTTTATTTAAGACAATAAAATTAGTATAACTTTTATATTTACATACAATTTTAAAAAATATAAATTCTGTAGGCTTGTGTTAGATGATTTTGGTTAATAATTTTATTAAATTAATCAGTTAATTCAATAAATTAATAGAAACTTAAAATGTCAGTGAAAAAAATACCATATTTATATATTATAAAAGACAAACTTATCCAAAAAAAAATCCTTACATCAGTGGTTTTGTTTGACTTTAGTTGTTAAATTATTAAATGGTCAGTAGTTTAAGTAAAATATCAGTAGCTTATATAACTAGTTCGTTTGAAAGGAGTTATCGTATTTAACACGTTCTTTGGACGCGTTTATCAATAATAAACATTAAAATGTTTTTGGGAAAAATGCAAATTTTACCTTGTTGTTTTTAAATATTCTGATATCTTAAATTTTTATTTATTTTAAATTGTATTTTATGTTTATTCAGCAAAAAAAGTTTTTTCTTTAAATTTTTTTTACTGATTTTTTAAAAATTAGAAGAAAAAAATAATCTATAATAAAATTTTGTATTTATTGGGTCAGTAGTTTTGTTTGATTTCGCTTAGTAAACTATTTGAATAGC
Source organism: Plectrocnemia conspersa (assembly GCF_051122295.1). Classification (NCBI taxonomy): domain Eukaryota; kingdom Metazoa; phylum Arthropoda; class Insecta; order Trichoptera; family Polycentropodidae; genus Plectrocnemia; species Plectrocnemia conspersa. Next base: position 11,165,048 of record NW_028277169.1, on the reverse strand, counting down.
AGTAGTTTTATTATATGGTCAGTAACTCAAATCAATGGTTAGTTTAAAAAAAGTGTTTATTTAAAAAAACAATGAATAATGTAAGATTGGTATTTAATGAGTCAATGGTTGTGTTTGATTTTGGTCAATAATTTAATAAAACGATTATTACTTAAAAAATAATCATTAAATTAAACAAAATGTAAGTACAAAAAGATTAATTATAAAAATATAAAATATTATACAATAAAATATTAGATAAGTCAATGGTTTTGTTTTACTTTGCTAGTAATTTAATTAACGGTTAACAACTTAACTAAATGCTTAGTAATATAAATCAATGGCTAGAAACTTAAATTGTTAATTTATAATGAGTTACCACATATAAAAAAGTACTCTAATTAATATAATATTAAGATTTTAATTGATTGGTTCAATAATTTATTTAAATGGTTAGTAGCTAAACGGTCGATAAATCAATTTCAATGGTTGGTAAATATTTAAAAATAAGTTAAATTAAATGCTTAGTTATTTGCATTGTAAGACATTTTAAATTGTAGCTAAAAAAATATTATAAACAACTTTTACACAAACATTACACATAAATTATCAAATCGTATTATGATTTTAAGTATGTATTGATTGTAAGAAATAAAAAATATTTTTACTAACCGTTTATTAGTTATTGACTCTTATAAAAATTTACTGACAGTATCTGAATAATATTACTGGGAGTTTTCTATAAATTTTATTTGATAGAGCAAATTAAATAAAATATATGAAAATTGCGATATTTGGCAAAAAAAAACATGTATAAAATTATAAATTTGTAGAAAATAGTTTGTATTTTCACAGAGAGTTTTGTATGACAAATAAATAAAAATATAGTTTTTATTACCATTTCTTATAAAAGCATGTAGTTTATTATATTTTGATTTTTTCTATAGCATAAAATTTTGGATTTTTAATCAACGTATAGTTTTTCATAGTTTGTTTAAAAAGTATTCAAAAACATATTATTTCTACTAATAGCGGCAAAAAAAGTACTACAGTAGACCCTCCAATAACGTGCTATTCGGGTGCGTGTAATTGGGGGACTATATACTACTCATACGTATGAAGCAAGCGCGTGAGGTGAGATATTCTGACTCACTCACACATTAAGTAACGGGCACCCAAATAATACGTCCCAAATTTACCGTGTTATTGGGGAGTGTATTGTAGTTAATTTCAGAAGCGATTTTTATTTGTTCCATTTCTGATTCACGCGCATTTGAAAATTAAAAAATATTTTATTATATGACATATTTTTGCTATATTTTATACTTTTTTTACTACCATATTCTAACTAACAATTTCTTTCTAGAAAACATGCTCGGCTTTAAGCGAAAGTATCTTTCAATTGCATTTCTAAATTAATCGATTTTACATATATAATAAATTTGTCTGGCATTCATTAACTACATATGGAGAGCTCACCAATATTCTCTAGGTGTCGATAAATGGTGGAATGAATGAATTGCGATTCTCTGCTAATTATTATAGTGTTAAAATTAGACTTTGTTTAACAGTTGTCTGCGATAGATTTTTATATTACTTATGAAATAAAATCTTTCATTGATATACACTAAGACACTAAGACATATTTTTTTTTGCAACCACCATAAATTTCATATCATGGTTAAATTTAATTAGCAAAATATGACAAATACATGCTTTGGTTACATATTGCACTACACTAATACATACAATATAATTTGTTCTACTTCAAAGATCGGTATCCAAATATCATAGAGATTGTTTAAAATGTTGGCAAAAAAATTCATCCCTTTGTAAAAAAAATCAATAGGACTGATTCTTGATGTTGACAGTTTATTAACATTCAAACTTAATTTACTAATAAGAATATTTATTTTTCTATAGAATATTCTATCGGCGAATGTAGTGTACGCACGTCCAGTCACGCAACGTACGAACGGTACAAACGGTTGCGTTTGATAGGAACGATTTATTGTGAATCGAAAATCAATTGTTTGTCCGAGGATAGACAGCCGAACCTGTCTTGGCACAATGACGCAGCATTTCAATGACAAAAAGTGTCTCTAATGGCCACCGCAATAATCGTTGTATGTTTGTCTGTAAATACCTCAGCCAAAACACAGATGCCACACATCCCATTGTTAAGCAAATTCGGATACGCCTCTATTCAACACGTTCGAACCGAACGGTTCCATAACTATAAGGTTATGTGTTCACATGATAATAGCTTAGAGCCTAGACTGAAAAATTGTCAACGTATAATATATAATATAAAAAGCTCATTTTATTCGCTGAAAGCTCTCGCGATCTGCGCAAATAACGCTCCGCCAATTAATATTCAGAGAGCCTATCGGCTTGAATTTATCATCTTGAAAGCTTATATGGCGGCATACCTATGTATTTGATTTTAGGTCGTTTTTTCAAGCTTTCAGGTCAATAAGAAAAAAAAGTGAGCACGCAATTCAAATGAAGATCACGGCCCGGGCACGCGGACCGATTCTCCAAAAAGTTGCGTCTAGGGTAGGGTTTACTGTTTTTTTAGGTGGGTATATCTCATCGCAAAAACAATGATAAAAAGTTGCTCGTGTTCCAAATCCCGGCCATTATCCCGATGATCCCACCATCCTGGACGTCCCGACAAGATATTTATATATTGTGTACGTAACCGACACCAAATGATATGGATTAAAGATAATAGCGAGCCCATTCGCCTTAACAACCATCCCTTTTACGTTTTCGGCGCGGCCGTCTGCGATTTTGATACAGCTTTCGACACGTTTAATAATAATAATAATAATAATATTAAAATGTAAATAAATTTATTTCAGTTATAAAAAAATACATGATTACAAATATGAAAAAATAACGTTATTGATGAATATATAAATTCATATTATTTGTATTAGGATAAACAGCCTTTTTTTACTCTACTCATGGGTTTAAAATACTTATGCTTACTGCCATTTGCAATGTTTTTATTACAGTATTAAGTACAGAAATTAACTAAAAAAAAATTTTAACGCTATATAAAACTTTTATTCAAATATTAAAAATACAACACAATTTCTTTACAAAATTAAAATATTTTAAGTGAAATTATTGATTCTCTAATGAGAGTATTATTAATTTTGTCTCTTACTATTTATTTATTAAATGATTTATCGCAAATAATATGTACTTGTCAGCTTGATTGACTATAATTTCAAGCAAATAGATTCTTACGATACTACCGTATTAATTTCAAAAGCCCTGTTAGATTAAAATAAATAATATAGTAAGAATGGCATTTTTATTACTTCTGCGACTAAATTAAGCATAATAATCCGATAAAATTTCCAAAACTTTAGTTCTTAATTCAATTATCAAGTATTTTTTTCACTTTTGAAGTCTTAAATCTTTTAAAATATTGGGCGGTAGAATTTTTTATGCGGTTTCGCAAAAAAAATAGTATTGCCACTGGTTTAGTAGGTTTTTCAAACATTTTTTTTTTATGTATTAACAAACCATCTGATTTTATATAATACAACAATATTATTCTCAAACGTCATAATCTATTAGGTAAAACAGGCTTTTAATTTAAAAAAATACAATATTTTAAGCAATTTATAGCTTTTTTAGAAAAAGATTATTACTTATACACTCTTCATTGATGGTACAATACTATTATATTTAATTTAAAAATAATAGTTTACTATAATATTATATTTTGCTGTGCCTTTTGGTCACCTTTTTTATGTAGTAAGCGATTTATTATGTAACATAAATGGTTACTTCCTAGTTAGTAACTAGTAATAGCGTGAAAGGAAATGGAGTATAACAAAATGTTTCCTATTTAATTATACAATGATAATTAGTATGACAATATGTGGGTTTGTAGAATTTTATAAAAAACATATATACCATTACAATGAATTATTATATTATTTTTTTAGTGATAGTGATAGATAAGTTTTTAAATTTGCAACATTTCCTAACCCTATTTTATTACCCTATGTATAATATTTAATACATATATCCTTCTAATGAAAAGCATTGGAGCATTAGAAATTGTTTAGATAATTTTATCGAATTTTTACTGATTTAAATGATTGCATATATATGTAAGTAATATACTATATTTTTGTCTTTGGATATGTTGATAGTTTGTAGTGAATCGAGCAAGTCAAAATATCTCCTAAAATGCTTACAACGATCAAATTTTGGTAATCAAATAACCAAAAAAATCCTAAGAGAACGATAAACAATTGGATTAGTTAAATTAAACTTTTATTTAATTATTCTAAGATAACTATCAAAGTTCAATCGTATTATTCTTTATTTTATCACTATCTCAGTTGTTCTATATTTTTTATTATATTATTAGTTATTTTTCATATATATTTTTTATGTTTTGGCAGCACGCTGTACGTAAAATCCGACACGGCCGCAGTCTAGATGATCTTCCACTTGTAAAAACGACCAATAACTTATCCAAAATGGCTACCTGTTGGTTTTTCCACTCGCCTCGTCGTGTATGCTGAGTGAAAGGATGAAGATGCCAGATCTGACATTCATCCGTCTGGACCATCCTGCCTTTTTGCCCGCAGCCCATTAAGGGCCGGCCGTTTTAAAAATGAAGGATCGCTACTCAAATTTTCGAGGTTAAGCACTCAAGCTTGACCCTGTAGATAATATTGAATTCTTTATGACAAATATTTGAATTCAAGTTATAACAGTCAAATGTGACGTTTGATGGTATTTATAAATGCCCTTTTCAAAGGGGTATGTTAAGAAAGGGGATGGAAAAGCGCCGCTTATGGTTTTCCCAGCATCCTTTCAGCGTGCACGTTCGTGTCGATTAATTTCAAGAGTCTTTCTTCTTCAGCATCACAATACCGACTACGAAACAAATGGATGATTCATTAATTATTTTATACAACATTCGAACAATGGTTTTATACAATTAATCAGCTCCCTATTAAGCCGAACGACGAGAGATCTGATGCGTGCGCCGATGAAAAATTCCACACCGATTTGAACCCTATTTCCTCATTGCGGTAAGGTCGTCATTGGCTTGTATCGTATAGGGCGATTTCCTAGGGTTTTTATCGCGCAGATAGGGGTGTCGTGGGGTGGAACAAAACAATTTCTGTTTGGATACCAAGGCAGTCTGCACGGCATAATATAAAGGCTTACCAGCCAGTAGGCCATTTGTCATCTTTTTCTTATTATTTCATTTCATTATTGTTTGTCCACCTCTTAAGAATGCAGGCATCATTATATTATTATACAAAATGTATATTATATTGCGTAATATACATACATGCGTGTGCTAATGTGCAAATAAATAATTTATAAGGAATGTGATATGCAAGAATTATATAAAAATATATGAAAAGACAGTTATGTTTCTAGAGCTCCAATTTCATTAGTATCTAATAAAATATGTTTTAAATTTGGTAGGTTTTTAATATTAACTATTTTAATATTTTTAAACTGTACCTAATCATATACTGAAAAACATAACCTAATAAAAATAGTAGCTATTTTTTATACTGCTGTTTTTGCTTTGTTTCTTGGTAGTCACAGGTACATGGTTTTTATACTAAGTTCAGATTGAGTTCATCACTAAGATAACCTTAGATATGGTTTCCTAGTGATGAACGTTGCTTTTGATATTATAAGGTCAAAAGATATGACATGTCAAATATGCATCTAACTATAATATTTCCATGGTTTTGCTATCTTTCAGTAGCTTGTTTGCACTGGTAGCTAATAAACATAAAGCATATACTATTTTTACTTGCAAGAAGTGGATTATTGACTATAGACAAGTCCAAGGCTGATTTGCAAAAAAATTAGGACCAGCTTTTGTAGTTTTAGTAGCGTTTTATGTACAAAATAAGGTCGAACGTTGATTTAGAAACGGATAAGTCTGTTTCTATAGACCAATATTAGCCACTTAATTGCAAAATCGTTTGACTAGGTTTTATGATGTTTTCGTGAGTAATAATTATATAAGTTAGCTGTATTTCGGCACTCTATCTTATTCTGCCAAATATCACACAAAACACTACGATGAAAAATGGTTGTAGACATTTTCTCCTTACTTTAACGTTTGATTCATGAGCCATTCATCTATCCAATTTACTAACCTTTATTAGCATTAGTTTTATTTGAAATGATAACGGTAAAAATTGCTTGTTTGAAAGGTATTAGCTTCCATTATAGCTTTTAGCGCATCTGATCTTTATTCATAAATAAAAATTACACGAATTGTTTACAAATTCATAGCTAATTTGTTTTATATTAATGGAATTCACTTTATAATAAAAGCTGATAGGATAGATGCAATTCAAGCCATCGATATAAATAAACAAGCACTTTATTATTTAATAAAATTACATTATATTGATAATATAAAGATAACTAAGACACAGTTTACTGAGCACACTATCCGGGGGTGCAGACCCCCGGTGGTTCTGGTTTCTTTGTCCTTAGAAGGACTTAAAAAAAATCTTCTAGGGAGGGTCTTCCTTCGTAAAGAGCGTCTTATTTCGTAGGATGCCTTAAATCAGGCACCATTAGCAAAAAATCTTTGCCAAGAAAATTAAAGTACACTGTATAGTTATATTTTTTAAATTCTTGGCAACTAAAAAAAGAGTAGGGTTTCTAGGAAGCACTTAAAAACGCGTTATAAGTTTTCGTATTCTATATTAAAAAAAGTCTTACCACGATTTCAATATATGAGTGATTCCGAGAAACATAGTTATCATATTTATGGGACAAACGGTCGCCACAGATCTACCAAAAATTTTAAGTTGTAGTATGTGTTTATTACGCAATTACCATACATTTTTAAGGACATTTTAGAGTTAGCCAAGGAAAAATCATAATATTTTATCTTAAAAATCAGACTTTATTTTAATATAAAATATTTGTAACTATTTTCTTAATCTTTGCTAGCATATAAATAAACGAGAATATTATAAAAAATGTAAAAAAAGATAATATAATTTAATGAAAGCCTTTGAAAAAAAAATTAAGAATTTAGTGGAAAAATTTGTTCAGCACAATTGACGAATGGTTGAAGTCGCTGATTATTGACTTGAAAGACCTAGGTTCAAATCTCAAATTATCCAAATTCTTAAGTGTTTTTTTATCGTGTCTAGTAGATTAGAATCAGTGATTATTACATAATTAAAATTTCAAACGATCATCACAGATTAAGTTTACCAAGATTTTTCTAATATTACGAATGAATATCGTTAATATTGCTTAAAATTAAGCTAGGTATATATTAGATATTAGATGTTACATCAGCTCTATGTATTAAATGAATAGATAAAGACATAATTTAGGCATTTATTAACGAAAAATATGACAATTGCTCACAAGGTAATTTATTTCGATAGAGATAACGCAATAACACTATTAAATAATTGTCAAATCATCTTAATAGTGATGTTAGGACTTATTATTATTAAAAAACTATATATATACTTCACGTGTTGATAAATTTTTTTTTGTAGTTATTTTATATTATTATAAAACGATTTATACATAAAATAAATATATTAAAATTATTTTTTAGAATCAGTGCATCTCGGCATTTCGAAAATCTCAAAAACACGGTCAATTAAAAGCTTATAGTCTTAGTGAATATCTTATGAATCAATCAAAAAAATGTTTTTAAATATTTTTCGAATATATTTATACTTTTTTGCGTTTAAGATTAAAACCGTTCATCATTTACAGCGCTATTTTAGTAGGGTTAAGGTTTACTAATTTTCTACTGCATTATCTATTGTAAACTGATTTGAATGTCTACTTAGAGCAATTTCATTATATTTTCATACAGATTTGCATCATCAGTGTTTTTTGCTCGATTGATGTGCGCGCATCTTCTTCATATGATAATCAAAGAGAGATGCTAATATATTACATATTTATGTATGTATGAATAAAAAATGTTTGTGTGTCACGCTTATGTTTGTCGTACACACACTAGAGCGAATTTTCCCGTACAAAGTAGCAATATTTTGATTAAATTTCCAACATTAATCAATCGGCGCAATCGTCCAAGCGTCAGATGAGAAAAGAAGCGAAACGAAAAATAGAGAAGCAAAAGCTCCCCTTCTACTCTCTTTGGGAGAGGAAAAAAAGCCTTACACGAACATAGGAGAGAGAGGAGAGAAAAAAATAAAGCGAACGGATACTGTCTCCGGGGACAAGACTTGGAAACCATCGAGGGAGAGGGAAAGCACCACTCTTCGAGCCACCGAGGCTCTGAAGCCTGAGAGGGACGGACATACGGCATTTTGATTAATGCTCTGCCATTGCTCACTCCGATGGTACCGACGCTGATGTCTACCTATACACCCGGAGAGGTACTCACTTAGTCTATAAACTTGTTGGATACGAGCCTACACACCTAGATATCTGCTATAGAAAAAGAAAAAAAAACACATGTACACAAAAGAATGTATTTGGGTTTGTGTGTATATAGAAAATCCGAGGATAGAAGATTTCTTTATATAGGTCCGACAATTACGAATCGCGAAATCCAGAAGGTCGGAATGGATTATGCTTTGAGTGGGTGTAGAAAGATGTAAAAATGGAAAATGAGTAAAAAGCCCGCCTATGTTCTAAATATATCGAGATATAGAATAATATTGTTTAATAATAAAAAAAATCGATAATTCGCTTACCCGAAATTTTACATATATTATAATACTCCAGTGGATCATTTAAAAATATAAAATAAAATTAGTATTGCACTCTTTAAAATACACTGTTCAAAAATTATAATCAATTCGTCGTAAAACATTTTTCATACTTCAAACGTCTTCAATTCAGTGCTTTGCCTTCACCATGACAATAAATCATTATCTAATATTTTTAAATTTTCAGAAATTTAAGCCTCTGATTTAATTTGGTCCATATTTTACTCAAAGTTTCTAGAAACAATTACATATCGTTGTTATTCTTTTGTGAGATATAGGGTCCAAAGAATTAGAAATTGTAATATTAAATTAATCATTTTTCTTTTAAAGCCTTCAACGATCCATAATTATTACAGCATATTTTATAAAATTCAACAAGTTTTATGAATATGAAAGTATTATTAACCAACTATTTTTTATAAATAATAATCAACAGGAAAAATTTTTTTTTTGCACAAATTAGTTAAATAAAAAAATATCGATAAAAACTGAGAAAAAAATAACGAATATATTCGAATATTTTAATACTTTATCTCTTTTTTATTTAATATTAAAATAGTTAAAAACTACGAATAATTAAGAACCCTAGATACAGTGAATGTGTATTTTTCAATGAAGTTATACTTTTACTGGTATAAATATATTTTCACTATTTTTTCGGTAAAATTATATACGAATACATTTTTAGCCGTGGATGTATATTTTTACTAGCGAAAATATAATTTAAACGATGCTACTTTAAAATGTCGACGAAACTCAATTTGCTGTTCAAACCCAAATCTAACCTGGACTTGTAATATTGTATAAGGGGGCTGATCAAAGTATATTCAAACCGAATTTTGATCAATAGGAGAGCGCAAAAAGCAATTATCACTTCTCAGAAGGCAAAAATTCACGTCAAAAGCAATAAAATCGTGTCGGCGCCGTCGCAGTGGGAACGCTCGGCAACGAGCGTTCCCACTGCGGCGGCGACGGCACGATTTTATTGCTTTTGGCGTGAATTTTTGACTTCTGAGAAGTGATAATTGTTTTTTGCGTTCTCCTATTGGGCAAAATTCGGTTTAGATGTGCTTTATTCGACTCTCACTTTTAATGTTGTTATAAAAAGTCTTAATATAAACGCTTCATAATCGAGCGTTTTGACCTGGACTGGAAATTCACTATATGGCAACACTGAGCAGCAAAGAAAACACGACTAATTATCAGATATATATTATTAGTAGATATTTTTAATAATTTTTAGTGCCTAATTTCGCATAAAATATGTCACAACGGTGGCTAATTTTTATATTTATTTATAGAATAGAAAGAGTTAACTCTTACCTATTAATATTTATTCAAAAATTATATTACGATGTTAAAAAATAGATAAAGTGCCATTTTTGTCATGAGGCCCGGAATCATTGTTTTCCCAAGACTTTAAAAAAGCTTTAAAAATCAATAATTTCATCAATCAAAATTATTTACCTTATTCTGTAGATAATGTCAATTGCGACACGATTAGTGGATGAAAAAGAGGCTACTGGTTATTAAGTTCAGTTCTTAAGTAAATTACCGTAGCACATAGTTAAACTGCTGAGGGATTTGGGTTTAACATAGCTGTGCAATGAGCTGTATTCATCATGATAATAATAAATTACAATGACAATCACACTTAAGATTTAAGTTATTGTTAACTCATTGATAAGAGTCATGATTATTCTCCAATGTTTTTGACTTTTCACAGATTTCAACCTTTGTTATTTGGTTCATCTTTTCTATTAGGACCATGACATATTGCTGCTTTTTTTGGCAAGATGGTTTGTCTGAAAAATGCTATAATCGAGATGTTTTCAAGACACAGAGTCATATATAAAATGCGTATATGCTTATTATTGAGTAGAAATATTTTAATCTGAACCTAAATTTGATGTTATATGTATGATACATACATTGCTTTAAATATACTTCTGTTTGTGTGTTTACAAGTGTTACAGTACACGGGTATTCGTTATAAACCAATGGGACACCCACCATGAGACGGGTGGGGTGCCCATTAATCATCCATCAGCCCCTTTTGTCTAGTGACACGTCACCCTCGTCTACAATTCGCCCTCCGAAAACCACCCATTGGCCCTCTCTCGCGTTGGAAGGTAAACCTATTTACTTCGTCATACAATTGAATTCTGGTAGTATGGCGCAGGGCCGCGGATAATGGCGTAAATTATCAGCGATTGTATCCGAGGCGTAGGTGTGGAGAGACACTCAAAACCCTACAGGTGATACACCCTTTCACGGCTGGTTCGATTATTACGTTTTCGACGACGTAAAGCCTGAGGGTGAATTTTGTTGAAGTAAGAGAAACGTATAATAATTTTATTGCTAAAATATGTGTACTCATATCTACCCCATAAAAAATCTACGATTCTATTTTTGTTGTATTAGACAATGTTGTGATTGTGCAAAGTCACCCTTGGATGTTACATAATTAGGGTGCATCTTGCAGATGCTGCTTAAAAATAACTCAAGCATCGATCCGTATAATTCTTATTATAGAACTCATAGTTATTATTTAATTTCTATATGATTTTATCTGTATAGTAAAAAAACTATTTGGCACTTTGTGATACTTAAGATGTAATCGTTGGTGTTAAAATGACAGCTTAATTAATGAAGTTAATCTTGATAATGGCTGACTTTTAATTGAAATAAGATATATTGGATTTGTCGATATAAATCAAACGTAAATCAGTCCAATTTTTAAGATCATCGAGATATTTATTATGTAATGAAGCCATATTCATATTGTAGATTTATTACAATATAATCTAACAAATTGTATGATACATATTCTAAAAATATTTGGTAGCAAGTATATATTTTCATCAATATATTGCGAAACTGAACCATACACAATACATCAACCACCACCATGCGATTTAATTAATTTTCTTATATTTACAGGGTCGTTTTCTATTATCGGACCCCGCGGCTGAAACGCTTGGGCAATGAAAATATTACGCAATACGTCCCGCTGAGCCTTCAGGACTCCCGCCGACAAATAATCGCTATTTATTTATTATATATTATATATATTTTCCTTCCAGCGAACGCGGGATGAGTGTTTGGGCAAAAACGCCACAGGATCTTATCACTTTTGCCACTGCGGAGCTTCTCAAACGTCGGAACTGGAGAGGATGAAATTGAAAATGGACGAGTAAACAACGTTTGTAATAAAATATTTGATTACAAAAAAAAAAAATATAAATAATAGCTCAGTTGCTTAACGTTGATGCTTAAAATTGTCTATTGTTTTCTGAATAACTCCCATACGATTTGATCTATAAATATTTTTCAATATTCTAGGTGGGAGGAACAAAGTAAAACGCCAACTGCGAAGAGTTGTTCATGCGGTCCATACAAGACCAGTATTTGACCACCTGTGGTCTTCGGGCAACGGCGTGTCAGTTAACGTCACCCTCGGCCAATGCCCACTGTATTCTATATATAATATCAAACATATCCATATCCATACGAACACGAATAATATTGTATTTTATTTAAGGCTTATACCCTTTAGGTCGACGCGTGGGACGATCAAGACCGACACGTGTGAGAGGAAGTAAACAGTATATCAATATCAACACAAATACAAAGTCAATTTTATAATAAATATTAAAAAAATAATCATAGATCCATATAAAAAGTTACTATTAATGTAAATATGTCAGATTCCGTGTATATAATGGAACAAGATGTGATGTAAATATTATGAAGTGTGTATGTTTTTTTAAGTTGATAGTTGTTTGACGAATGCGTAAGCAGAAGATCGAATTTGTAAACATTAATAAAAAAAACCCGTAACATTTATATGATGGTGATAAACAATGTCGGTTAATTTTAAACTGTTTTTGAAATCGTTTATATTGGAAATATTTTAGTTTTAAGTGCGAAATTATTTTTATTGCGTAATTAATTCATTTTTGCAAGTTGATTATATACATGCGCGACTTTTATCATTAAATAAACTATCAAACTGCGCATTTAAAAATAGCCCTAAAGCATGTTTTAATGGTTTAAAACAAAAAATATCTATATATAGTCTTTCAAGTTATTTATAGTCACTTCACTTTTAGATGAAAATAAATTTAAAATAGTAATACTACCTACAGAGAATTAAACATTATTAATTATGCGATTTAATGCTTTTTAGTTGCATTATTAAATTTATATCGAACATTTCTGTAAATATGGTCTTGATTTTGGGTGAAAATAACTTGATTGGTTATTGATATTTAAGTGAAAATAGCTTTACTTCCAATATATGCTATACGAATCTCCATAAAAGCAAGTAATCATAAAAACGCGTTACAAGAAAATTTTACAACTCCATTATCATTAAAAGCGGTACTAAATTTCGCGTATTGTGAGATTGATATATATGATCTTATTATTCTAAATAAGACTAAGTCATTTTGTCAATTGAAGATACATCTTAGAATATGTTACATAATCCCAATGAATAACAGTGAAGCATACATTTTTTTGCTGTTCTTTTAAATTTGACAATTATTGAGTAGTTCATTCATATTAAAGGTTATCGATATGTGTGTTATAATGATGATAATTACTAAATTATAAATAAACATCTAATTATTAAAATATTATTTTGTAATGAATGCCTGCTATTATGATTTATAATATTTGGAAAGAAATCTCATTATCATTAAATCCAGGTATTTACAAAATTGAATAAGAATAGCTATGTTTAGTTATTTATATTTAGTAATAAGGAATATTTTTAAATCATATACTAAAATATTTTGTAGGTACTATATAGTAAAATATATATAATTATTAGAGTTATTATTAGTTAAAAATAAGATATATATTTTTACAAATGCTTGACATCGATTAAAATTGATTTTTAAAGCAAATGAGCTTATATTGTGATTAAAGCTCATAATACAGTTAAAATAAGATGTTAATATTTTTACTTAATGCTTTGCTTAAATCGATTTTTAGATTTTTCATGGTAAAATGAATGATGTTTTAACTAAATAGTAAAATATAATTTTGTTTATAAAATATGTAAAATTATTAAAGTTAATGATGCATAATTGTAGTTAAAGTTCATAAGGCGGTTAAAAATGAGTTGTTAACGTTTTTATTTTATTATTTTATTAAATACTTGATTTAGGTCGAAATTGAGTTTTTTCATAAGGCAAATATTAGTTATTTTATAAAATATGTAAATTTAATGATGCATTATCAAGCTTTTAATGCAATTAAAAATAAGATTAAATTATTTTACTAAATGCTTGGCTTATAAAATATGTCAAGTTATTGTAGTTAAAGCTCATTATGCAGTTTAAAATATATTGTAAGTATTTTACTATTTTATTTATTAAATACTTAGCTTATATCAATATTAAAAAGTAATGATTAATTATTGCATTTTTCTGAATATATCGAAAAGAATTGATTTTTCAACCATTTAGTGAAATATAGCTTATTCACAATTTATTTTAGTTATTAATACAATAATATAGTTAGACCTTAATATTGACTTTAAAATAAGACGCGCTAATTTTTTTTATCTATTATTTTTACAGATTCTTAAATTTGAGCAAATATTTATAATTTCTCTTTTTTATAACATACTAGAAAATAGAGTTTAAATAATTTAGATTTGGTAAATTAAATTTGTTGTTTAATTTGTGTGCCATTATTTTCGTCTTTACAAAGTTTTTTAATTCTTATGTATTTTAACGCTAATTTCTTACTTGTGTTATAAATTAATAAAATTGTGAATATGAGCAAAAAATTAAAATTACATTAATTTATTATGAGTATGAGATTATATTGATAATAAAAGAAATGTTCAAGTGATTTAAGATTGGTTTTAAAATATAATTAAATACCTATTTTTGTATATATTGACAATAAATTAAAAAATACTTTTAATTCACAATAAGAACTGATTATTAAGTTGATAAAGGTACACATTAAAAAAGCATGCAAAAATAGATATACTATATAAAACTAACCATCAACTAGTTATATTATTATAAGCCATATTTTTTCAAGAAAAAGATGAGATAAAATTAGATAAGAAATTATTACCATAAAATATAAAAAAAAACACTCAATTCACAAATATTACGGTACAAATAAAAATAAGTTCAGAGCGAAAGATGTTATATTTAATTTATTGAACTGCCTGATAATATAATGCTACTTAACATTTAAGTAAATGTATAGTAAATTAATGTAAAAAGGAGAAGAGTGTATAAGAAGCTTACAGCTAAAAAATATTATTTTATGAATAAAATTAAATTAATGAGGTGTCATTGTATATAGTTTAAGAAGTTTTGTGCTAATTAATTAAATTAACGATGTCGTTTAATATGTAATGATCGTGTTAAAAACAATGATTAAGACATCGACGAAGATGAGTTTAATTAGCGCC
Source organism: Plectrocnemia conspersa (assembly GCF_051122295.1). NCBI lineage: Eukaryota > Metazoa > Arthropoda > Insecta > Trichoptera > Polycentropodidae > Plectrocnemia > Plectrocnemia conspersa. The sequence goes on along the minus strand of NW_028277169.1, from coordinate 11,149,874 downwards.
TTATGGCCGATTTTCTTATTTTTTGCAAAAGTAAAATTATGCCATCTACCTTTGAGCGTCTCTCGGCAAGGTTCTCCACACAGTTTGAGAATCCCAGCGCTGCTCAATATGCCGGTGGCGGCGTCAAACGGGCGTCGTGACACGTCATGGCCGCTGCCGCCCGCACGTGGTTCGTGTCCAAGATTGGTTGGATTGTTGGATTGTGGGATTGGACCCGAGGCTTTGGACGTCGAAGCGAAAGAAGGAAAACCGAAAAACATGTATGAAATGAAAATCCCACTCGAAATATGAGACGACGGCCTTCGTGCCCGGATTTCCTCCTTGAGCATTCCGGGCACACCGACGCTGTTGTGCGATTCGTATGCCGTGTTTTTTAATAGGGATATTATATTCGGGAGCCGGCCCTGTTTCAAAAGCGATATTTCAGGAATAAAATGACGGTGATGATTAAAATTAAACTGTCACTGTGAAATACATACATAAAAATAACACTGCGAGAGACTAAAAATGTGTGAATTTATTTCTTATCAAAAAGTGCTTATTCATTATTTAATAATGATAATATAGACTAATAGTATTTTTTATTAAATATAATACACTAATATGAGCATTTATTATAATCTGGAAGACATATTTGGAATGCACTATTTGCTCATATCTTCAGCTCACTCAGTGATTTGCATTTATCTCATCTATGATAGCAAAACGTTTTTTTTTAAATCTACTCTATCTTCAGGAACAGGATTTATCCTGTTCCTGAAGATGAGGTGCTATATATAATTTTACTCAAACAGCGTATCATCATTCTTGATCGTATGACTTAATAGTACAAATTCATGGTAGACACTATGGTTGTAATCGATGAAAACAGTAGGGAGAATATTGATATTTGATCGAATTTAATGTTATTTTTTTTGTCGCTTTCATTGAAACTATTGGGCCTTTTTTATTTAATTATAACCATAAAAATATGATCCAATGTTTATTATGAAACATTAAAGCAGTTCTGTGTCGTCAGAAATGTTATTAAAAAAATACAATTTTGGAACATATTTGCTTGCTACTCGTTTTATATCTACATCGATTGCTTTGTATTAAAAATACGAGATATTAATTTCTTCAACCATATCTCTAGTAGCGATTCATTATATTTTATTACATTTTTATTTGTGGTTTGTGTTTTAAACTCTAGAATCTAGACCACTAATCGGCGTCCACGTCTCTTTTGGAAACATTTATACTATTCAATAACCCTTCTTTTGTACATAGTATACTCAACAAAAGCCTTGTTTAATATATACAACACTTAACTGCTTTCTATTTTATTTTTAATAAAGATTTTACTACAAATCTTTGCTTCATAATTTTTAACGTAAATAATTGACATGCACATCATAATGGTTTCATAATGTATTTATGATATATTTATTTTAAAATTAAATATATTTATATATTAGTGAATTAAGTTGTAAAATAAACAGTATGATAATAATTTGATATAAGCTGATTTTTTTTATAAAAATAGCTAAGCTTATGTTATAATCATGATCTTATTTAAATGCTTTAATAACATGTAACACTCTCAGTAATAATTTAACCATTTAAACATGCATATGTACACCTTATTAATGAGCCATTAAAACGCATCCGAGCACGTCACCGCACAAAACATTCCTAACTGACTTTCCACGAGCATAATGACACATAGGTTACTATTATCTTACACATGTTAAATACAACACATATACTTAACATAGTGCATGGCGAAAATCACTATACCAAGTTATAGGCCTATAAAACCGCACAGCGCCGCATTAATCTGACGCATTCATTGTTGCAATTCAATCAACGTCAGCCGAAACATTCGCTTCCATTTCGAAACGATTGTTTCGCATATATGAGTATAGTGTATATGTTACATATATAGAAACCCACACAAAAGTGTGATTAATTATCGACCACTGAGAGCCGGCCGAGAGCAAAATTGATGAAGTTTTAAAATTAATTGTCGTCAAACAATCACTATATGGATGTAAAAGAATGTATGTGTGTTTATGTCTTAATTTGTCAAGATCGATCGCCTGTCAATTTTTATGAATGACACGTGCAAATTGCGCTCGTTTGATGTATGTTTGCTGTGATTATGATGATAATTTGTTCAGACTTTTTTGGGTGAAAATGTAAAGAAAATAAATACTATGAAATTGAGGAACATTAAATTTTTTTAAATTAAAATTTTTATTTCAAAGTTAAATTTTAAAAGCTTTCATTGTATAATATTATAATACAAGATATTCAATCGTTAAAATTAAAACTTAATTAATAGTAAACAATATTATAGATGTATTCTAAACAACCTTTTTAATTATATTAAAACATTTTTCAAGCATTTAATAAATTTTCACCTGCCTCACATAACACATAATAAATTATCAACTGAATAAAAAAAACTTCAAGGATACGCTCAATAAATCTTATATCTCTATAATATTTCAAACAGTAAATTTACATACAATTTTATAAATATCACACCCTAATAGAAATTTCGCGTGTCGCAAACGAAAAACTGTTTCGTTGATAAAAATAACTAATAAAAAAACAAGAAATTTATTAATGAACATATCTCGGCGCTGGATTAATTTTTTAATCCTAGTATCAGCTGAAGGGTAATTAATAAGTCTGGTTTGGTCCAGTGTCGGATGCTGTGTGTGATCATGATCACGAATGCGTGTTTAGAGTGCATCGAACCATCCGCAGATCAACCGTTAATAATTTTTATAAATTAACACATAAATTATAAATTGAATTATTAATGAAACGTTTAATTTATTGCGTGCGTTGTGCCATTAGTACTTTTACTCAATCGCTATATAAATAAACATATTACGGAAATGCGCGTTAGATTATTATTATGGTTTATCTTGAATGTATAATTTCAGGTTTTGAAAGGCAAACATTAAAATCTTATTAAGTTCTGCGCAGGTAAGAAATTGCAGTTGTACATCGTGCGAATTGTCAGTTTAAACGGTAACGTTTTACAATAATTTATGCTCGTGTAATAATTTGTGAAAATAACTGAGTAATTGATAAATATGTACTGTTATTAATAATAAAAAAATACTCACCGCTTATGGTCATTTTCTTGTAGAACCTACCTTTTGCCAAGAGCTTACATCCGTCGGCACGTTATTTAAGATGCTTCATATGCTTCAAAAAAAATAATATAAATACACAAAGACTCATGTATATATGTTATACACATATAAACATTAATTATAATTAAATTTTGATAAAAAATATAAATCATACTTAAGCGTATTTTTAAATGAAGGCAACATTTCAGAGAATATAATAAATGCAACATAAAATGTCATATGTAACTTTTTAAAGGTGAACATCAATCAAAAAGTTCCAACCTTTATTTACTGTTAAAGACTGACCTTGCTTATTATAATATTTAAAGCGAAAGTTCATTTAAAAAACCTAATAGAAAAATAGAAATATCTACAATTAAAATAGCAGTAAGCATTGCTTTTTAATATCAAAATAATTATTGTATTTATGTTATATTTAATAGCTTAAACGCTTGTACTTGAAAAAAGCACATAATATAAAGTTGTGTACAAAATCGGCGATTTGTATGCGCATTTTTCATCCACGTCTTATTCGCGGCTTATTATGTCCAATTTTTTTCTCCTGCGCCCTCCTTGTTTACGCATTAAATTAATGCGTTTATTTTAATAAAATTCTATATGATATACGAGTGAAACAGCTGTATTTTTCTCTCGCGCACAATATCTGTAGGTCCTTTTGTTCGGACTCCGGAGGCAGACACTTTGACGGAAGGTTTTCCGAGACGACGCCCACAACCTCGATTTGACTTCTTCTTTACCGCTCTAGAGGACATGCAACAAAGTAGGAAAGTTATATTTACTGCAACGTTCGCTTCGAACCGACGATTTGGGTACACCGAGAGCAAGCGATATCGGTTCATGTTTGATTTTTTATTATATAATCCATGAAATGTTTCGATATATTTAAATAATACACCTGCTGCTTCTAAAATATACTCACCTAAGACATTTTTGAAGTTCTGTAATCGTAGTATAACAGTCAAATCAATCTATTAAATATAAAAATTTATTAGTTGAATCAATACATTTTTGATCAAAAAATGTATATAAAACCATATGATGACATTTAAAAGTATTCCTAAAATTATTTTAATACGCCACAATATAAGTTACATTAAACTGGTGGGCTTGAGAAAAAGTCCATAGTGTCATATATATATAGTATATAAATTTATATATGCCACCATGAAAAAATATTGAAGAATCGAATCACATTTATTATTTCAAATATAAATTTACTAAAAACACAAATATTTTAGTGACGTTAAGTAGTCAAGCGAAGTGTAGTTTTTTTATAGAAAAATAATGATTGATTATGATTGTATTAGATATTAAAATTGCCACTAAAATTATCACAAAATATAAAGTAGAAGTTAAACCAAATTAGTTATTATTAATATATATTTAAAATAAATAATAAGATTGCCATTTTATTAGATGTATAAAAATTATCGTTGTTTATCCAAATACCAATTTTTTTCCTTAATAATACAATGGCATTCAAAAGTATCACAGGATATTTAGTGAAATTAGGGATTCGAAGCAAATTTTGCTTTTTTTATTAAAAAAAAAATTATACTCAAAGCGATTGTTTAATATATTATTAAAATATGAATAAATATATTCTTTTAAATTTTAAAGTGGCTTCAAAAAAAATTACAAAATATTATATTACGTGACGTAAATATTGAATTTTGCATTTGTATTCATATAAAAATATTAAGACATTAACAGACACTATAATATTATATTATTAACACTATGATGGCATTCAAAAGTATCACTAAACATTAATAAAGATCAAAAATTTAACTAAATCTAAAATAAATTGTATTAAATTTACTAAACTATAAAAAACTATTGAAAAAAAGATCTATTTAAAAATGGCATTTAAAAATAGCTTAAAAATCATGAATTTTTTTTATTAAAAAAAATAATTTTAGATTGCTTCTGTTTTATTTAGAACAGTATTTGAAAGTACCCCGCATAAGTCGAACCAAAATATTATCAGAAAATCAAATGTTAATGTTCTTAAGATGGCATTTAAAAATACCCCCAAAAGTTTAACAGTACATTTGAAAAAGTTGAAAAATCGAATTAAATATGGATTTTTAAAGAATATCATCAGAAGTAATAAAGATTTTTAAAGCATACCTATTTTACTAATAATCTTATGGTCGTTTTTTAAAAGTTGCCCCAAAAAATATAATATAGTTGAAGAGTTTAACATTTTTTTTAATAGAAAATAATGAACAACTATAAGATAAAAATGTAATTAAAGTTTTTTAAAACATTACTAAGCATAATTATTATAATATTAATCTCATGGTGGCATTTAAAAGTAGCTTTAAAAGTATAACAGTACATTTAATAAACTAAAACCATTTAAAACAGTTTAATTAAAATTATATAAAAGATTCTTAAAACTTTAGTAATCATAAATGATACAATAATAATTTAATAGTAACCTTTAAAAGTAGCCCACAAAGTAAACCAGAACATTTAATAAAGTCAAAGAATCGAATCAAAATTATTTTTTTATTAGAATATTCCAAAGACAATAATATTGAACGTATATTAAGGGTTTTTAAACCTTAAAAAGTATAACTATTACAATAATAATTTATCGATGCAATTTTAAATTAGCTTTAAAAGTATAACATTAGGTACAATTAAAGAAAGTTGAATATTCGAATCCAATATAGTGTTTTTTTGATAGAAAATTATGATTTAAATTGTAGTAAATATTCTTAACACATTAACTTGTATAACTACTATATTAATATTTCAATGGTTACATTTAAAATTAGCTTCAAAAATAACAGTATATAATACAGTTAAAGAATCAAACAAAACTTAGTTTTTTTTATATTTTAAATAATAGAGAACTATAGTAAAGAAATTGTATTAAATATTCCTGAAAAGAAAAAAATGTTAATAAAAACATTAAATTTTGTAAATTTAATAGTAAAACTTATAGTTTCCATATTGTACATACATATCCTTGAAATACGATAAAACAGACAAACAACAATACTATATAATCAATACAATGCCTTTATAAAGTAACACATTCATAATCAAATCTCTTATTTTTTAATATTAATTAGATTTTAGCAAATATTACTCAAACATTAACAAACATCACTATTACTATTTCATAAGTTTAAATAAGGTAAAGGTGTTTCTATCAACGATAGTTCTATAAAAATAATATTGTCAATCATTCAATACATTTTTGTATATGTCACAAGATAAAATCATAAAATTATGTAATTGAGGTATTAGAGTAAAAAAATAAATTATTAACAAATAACTAAATTTGTAAAAAGACAGCTTACTAAAGCTTTCTACCATATGATCATTTAATACTTACAATGATTCATTCCCATATTTTGGTGTTAATTTTGGATATTTGATATCCACAATACTTACGTTTTATCATCTTCCCGAGTAACATCTTCATTTTAACTGCATATGTGTTATCCCAAAGCATCTATTGCTCCTCCTCAGGTTGCCTCGCATCGAAAGATCCCGATCTTCATCCAAAATTTGACGAGGGTCTTCTACCTGCCTTACCTTGTTGCTCTTCAGGTGGCCATCGTGTTGTTTCGTTCGTGTGTGTATTATAAAAAAAATATAATAGGCGACGTGAAATGTAATGTGATAGGTGTGTGTGGAGTGGGCAGAGTCGGCGTGACAGAGTGATGGAACGGCGGGCGGGGCGCCGGCGACCAGGGGCGGAGTCCCCGGGGCGCCTGCCCTAATCGCGATGGCCCCCACGAAGCGGGAAATAAGCTTATTTTGAATGACAGCTCATGGATTTAGAGATGATTTTTAATTAAAATATAGATTATAAAAGGATTAGGTGTAATGTATATGTATAAAATAAATATTTTGCCTAAATTAACTTGTTTTTTTTTATGTGTGTGAACAATTTGTAAAACACAAATGTTTATATTTGCAATGTGTGGCTATGTGTGTATACAACTAAATAAACATTCAACAGGTGTTGGTAAAGAATAAGTATTATATTCACTATTAAAAATATTATTTTTGTGTAACGTATATTTTTTATTAATAGTTGTATTGGTATTAAATATTTTAAAATATTTCAGTATGTATGTGAAAATAAATTTAATTGTAGAATTTAATATTTAATTAAATATTAATTTTTAATCTTTGTTTATAAAATATATTTCATATTATTTAACTAATTTCCTCCTAGCACTAGTCGAAAAAATCAGATAGAATTTTCTATACAAAATAATATTTTATTTTTCATTTAATCTTATTTGTAAATATACTAAAGAATATTTTTGAATTCTCTTTCGCCATTTTGTTTTAAAGTGCCGGATCGGACAAAACCTAACTTATTTTTAGAAAATATCAGTGATATGATTTTTTCTAAAATAATATTATTAAAAAATGGTACATATATTTAATATATTTTATATACTAATATACATATGATTTTCTAGTAATAGTTTAATAAGCACTGGATTGATTTTATAGACAGTTGTGAGATGAAACTATAGTGAAGGCAGCAATTTTCGTTTAAAAATATAGTAAAAATAAAGTAAAACGTCTTTGCGAAATGCTGCAAATATTGAGAATAGAATTTTGCCTAAATTTAATCTGTGAAAGAACGCTTTTGTATGTAACAAAAAATGGTCAGAATATTTTTTTCATACTTTTGTTAAACGCTTATTTAAAAACAAAAGTGCATAATGATTTTGGTGAAGTGTTGCAAGCGTGAAGGCATTTGTTTGGTTGCTCTAAAATTGTTAGTCAAGGTTTAGTTTATTCATGGTGAGATGAGTGTATTTTAATTAAATGATACTAATATTTTTTCATTTTATTATGAAAGTTAATAAAATCAGATTTGATCTTATCCTAAGTGATATAAAATAAATTAGTAATATAAAAACATTTAGTTGAAGTGACTATAAGGTCTAAGTTAATAAAAATTCGTCATCTAAACAAGATACTCGAATCAAAGCTGATTTTATTTTATTTCATATTAAGTAAAACAAATCTGAGTCTTACCAAAACGTAACAAGGATATTTATACTTCAATTAAAATACACTAGTTCTTTAGAGCATTTAAGGTACTCTTTCAAGTATTGCAAATCATAAAAAAATTTTTATTGATTACCTAAATAATACTATATTCAAGCTAATCAATATTGAATTGTCTGATGTAACCCAAAAATTGATTTTTTGATTATAAATAGTGACGAGAGAGATATTGATTTATTTACTGTGATTTCCAAATAAATACTTTGTTAGTATTAATTTTGTGACTCTTTACTGAATGCCAAAAAATGGTAATTGTAAAACATGTAAGTGGATCGATCTCTTTTGTGAATAATAATAAGTCAAAAATAAATATTTGGGTTACATCTGATTTTTAACATTTACTTAATACATTTGGATTAGCAGAATCAAGTTACTAGCTCTACATGTCTTTATTTTCATGGTAAATTATAGGGGTGTAACCTAAATATTGGATTTTTTGACTGCATTAATCCAAATGTATTCAGTAAATTCAAGAAGTCAACTAGATAACTAAGAGCTTATTTTTTATTCATTATTTTGGCAATCAAGTGTAATAAGCGTGTTGAAACTGACGCAATTATTGCTCATTTTTAAAGCCATTCGTTCTAAACTTAATTTAGAAATGAGTGTTAACTATTTCAGAAATATTGATAAGGAAGTAAGAGGTAGCAGTAGTTAGGTTAAAACCATCTAATTTACCTTGCAAGTAACACGTATAATATATACAATTTCACTACTCTTTTCTATAGTTTTATAATAAATGTGAATGTTATTAAGTTATTTAGTGATCAGTTATAATTAGGGTAAAAATATTTTTTATATTACATACGTTACTTTTAAAAGCGCTTATCAAATCTTTTGTGAATGACCAAATATTGGTGACAGTTAAACATCTATATCTTAATTAATGTTGTTGTCAACTGAGAAATTGTATAAGTGTTAAAATGTTTAATTTATTGTTCCTAATTTATTCAATAAAGCGTGTCAAGTAGCTATATTTTATAATTGCGTTTCAGCAAGACACGTTTTAACTATCTTTAAATACGTTAAATAAAATTTAGTAGTTATATAAATAAAATATTATTAATTACAAAATTTTGTATTTAACTATGCATTTAAAAGTAACCGGTAAATACGCAAAATCTGAATTTTAATTACACTGTTATTAAAATATATTTTTTATTCCACGATTTATGACATAGCAAGAGAGTATAATCTTGTATTAGTATCACCACAAATGTAACTATCATACAATATTTTATGTAATGGTTGTTATTTAATATTTAATTTAATTTAATGGCCTCGTATTAATATAAACAAAGGTTTGCTATGAATGAGTTAGATATTTATTATATGAGAGAAATTAATCAAAACTATTTAGAAATCTATTCCATTATATATAATGTACAATTTGATCAAAATCTAGCTCATTTTAATCAAATCATCTAAATATAGTCGTAACAAGATTCCCATTATAACTATACTCATTGTAATAATGATGATTTGATTTGTGATATTTTTAATTTAAAGTATTATTTCATTCAGTCCACACTCCTGACCTTGCATTGTATTTTTTAAATGTCTAATTTCGTTATAATTAAGCCGTAAATCACGCGGCGCGTATAAAAACGACGCTTTTCAAACGCGACGCGTCACATTGTTGGTAACATAAATAATTATTAAAGAACGAAACGGGCGTCGAAATGATAGATGATGCATGAAACGCGATATTGAATCAAATAAATCACAATTATACAAATTATATCATCGTTCATTCGCACACACGTGCTACGTACGCCATATAAACACACGAGGTCCCGTGTCATATCTAAGGGGACAAAGGGCCGCCAAATAAAAACATGCGATTCCGGCGGACACTAAAAAAAGGTTGAATGAATAGAGAAGACCACTGTGTGCGAATATGTATGATATATGAAAGTGTTAATGGTGTGAAAGAGAGAGATACCGGCCGCGATGAAATGTTATTGATTTATGGACGGGGAGAGCTTTCGTTTTCCATAAAGCTTCCTCTGCAAAAGCTCGCCCCCGTCCCCGTCCGACTACCACCCCGAAAGCATACAACGAAACCCGGCTCCGAAATGCGAGACTAACTTTCGGTTCGCCAATCTATTTGTACATATGTATGTATACATACACTCGCGCACAAACACAAATCCGGACCGGTGGAATTCGGTGGAAATTGAAAATGACACGTGGATAAGTAATGGCGGCCGTGTGTCAAAACATTGCGCGTTGGATGCGATAAGATGAACTTTGATGCTTTTGGACTTGTGGAACATGGAGGATTAGGATTTGAATAAAAATCTACAAGTTTTTGTGTTAAAACAAGACAAACTAATCATTTTAGAGCAGCCGAATATCATGGTAAAAAAATAATTTCTTCTAATATTAAATACCTACAAAAATATCTACCTTGTTATTTTACAATACTTATTTCGAAAATACACATTCACGAGCTTCTTTTAGATGCGCAATTTTTAAATTAAAATTAAAATTAAATAATGATTTCATGGTATGATTATTTTATGTATTTTAAATTATCTTAAAATAAAAATGGCATTTAAAATATTTTAATTTAAATTTTAAAATCAAATTGGTATGCACAAAAATATTTACAGGCTAGTTTAAGTGCCCTGCTTATTATTTTACAACATAACAATAAATTAACTTGTAAATCTTTCAGCAAAATTTAATAAAAAGTATTACTAATCAAATGTAAGAAATATGTTTCATAGGCAACCTGTAAATTAACTTTTTATATTTAAGGAAAGCTTTTAAAACATATTTTATATTTTTTCTGTAGCATTAATGCACTAAAAAATTATCTTCTAAGTATTTTAAATAATCGATACTAATAAATGGCACACGAAAAATTTTTTTACTAATAAATTGAAAGAGTTCTTAAAAATGAGCTATTAATATTTTAAGAAAGCTTATAAAATTTATACGATTTTTGTAGTAAACCAATTTTACATTGTTCATACACTAAAAAGAAGATAGAAATATTGCTAAAGTTTCATAGAAAATACAAAAACTAGTACTAATAAATTGTGAGATGCATATTTGTTAGTGAACTTGCTAATTGGCATTTCACATTTAAAGAAATTAAAGAAATGTTTTAATTTAATTTTACACTGCTCCTGTAGCATTGATTTTATACACTAAAAGTAGATAAAAATAATTATAAAATTTGCGAAATACAAATAACAATAAATTATCTTCTAAATATTTTATAAAATTAGTAAATACCATACTAAAAAAGTTATAATAATATAATAAATTGCAAAATATATTTTACAGGCTACTTGTAAATAAGCCTTTTACAAGTAGCTTATAATAAAGCTATAAAAAATGCTAAAATTTGTATGGTGAACTAATTTTACATTGAATTTTAGAATATTTATTTATTTTTTATACTAAAAAGTAAATAGAAATAATTATAAAATTTCGCAGAAAATTTAATCAATTATTTTTAAAATATTTTTAAACTGTTCCTGTAGCAAATATTTTGTATAATAAAAAAAACTATAAATTATTTTCTAAATATTTAATTTAAAGTAGTAAAACCGTACTAGAAAAGTTGTAATAATGAATTACAAAATATATATTTCATTGTAAAAAAGTCATTAACTTTAAAAGAAAGCTTTAAAAAATAATAAAATTTGTATGGTAAACTAATTTTATATTATTTTGTATAACATTTATTTATTTTTTATACTAAAAAGTAAATAGAAATAATTATAAAATTTCGCGAAAAATACAAAAATCAATCAATTATTATTTAAATATTTTTTCAGATATAATAAATTAATTTTAAACTTTTCTTGTAGCAAAAATTATGTACAGTAAAAAAGTTCTAAAATTTGAGGAATACAAAAAATAATAAATTTCCTATCAAATATTTTATTTAAACTAGTGAATACTACACTAAAAAATTTGTATATACTAATAAATTGTTTTATACTGTTTTAAATATTTTACTTGTAAATTACCCTTTTATCTCTAAGAAAAGATAATAAAAATTTTATAATTTATATAGTATACTAATTTTACACTGTTCCTGAAGAAAAGATTTTGTACACTAAAAAGTAGATAGAAATAATTATAAAAATTTGGCGAAAATACATAAAACAAATATCTTTAAAATATTTTATCAAAACTAATAAATTCTTAACTAAAAGAAAAAATTACAATAGGCTACATGGAAATTAGGCTTTCACTTTTTATATAAGATAGTACAACTTTTAACAAGAAATTGTACTACATTTTTTATAATAAAGCAATTTTATGTTGATTTTGATAAATATTGAATGATTCATATATATCTAATGCAAAGCTACAAAATAGTTATTCAATACTAAATTCCAACGTACTAATTAAGAGCTTTTGCAACACACGCATTACTATAATTTCAAAAGCGTTTCAGTTCAACTCGGCATCGGATTTAAATAAAACGCAAAGCCTTTGGGGCTGACTCGCTGAAGTCTCTATCATTAAAACGAAACGCTCTCGCATTATTTGCCCCAAGGATCCAGCAATCCTGAGAGCAAGTGCTGATTGCATCGAGACTAAAAGTAAAGGGGCAAATTATTTGAGTCACGCCCCGAGATGCAATGAGTGCAAAATGCGCCCATGGGCACGCACCCAGAGACGACTTTATTTCACCTGAAAGGGCTAACAAAAGAGACATATTATAATAACATGAATATGCAAAGTGTGACTTTAGACGAACTTACAAGTCATACGTGATCTGTTGAACACTTTTTAGCTAGACTTTACTATACACAAATACTTTAATGGTATATAGTTAATGCATGATAATATTATAGTTATAATAGAAAATAAATTATATGCTCTTTGAACTTGTTAAATAATAATAATATATACTTTATCACTGATCAAATACTGTATAAGCAGTAGGATGCAAGGGATTAAGCTCTAATTGAAAAAAAGTTTGAACACCCCTGATATCGAGACCAACAAGTGTTCGGTCGGATGCTGGAGGTGCCTCCATAATAAAGTCATAAAAATAAATCTAATCACGCGGCACGCTCAAACAACCATGGCCGTAACCTTATCCCCGTAACCCACCTTACACCACATAATAAACAAATCGTTATTGCACTTTAAAAGCCTATTTAAACGCAATAAATTTATTTTCCCTCCGCTCTAACCCAGCACCCCACAGCAAAAATAAACCTTAACGACCGAAAGGATAAAGATCAGAATGGCTTGGATCGAAAAGCCAGACGCTTGGCAGCTACTATTCCCTCCGAAACCCATAAACTATTTTCCGAGATGGGCGCGGCGGATACCCATAAAATTATAACCATCTCCCTCTCGCTTATCGATTCAGATCGCGAATAAAAAGAGAAGAGCAGAGATCGTAGGGCTCGTCGACGCTGCGGTGTCTACAGTTTTATTGAAAGCTATAAACATTTTGGTAAGCACCTTGTTTTTGGTGTTGTGTGTTATTCAAGAGCACTAAAGTTTATGAGACAAGGTCGGAATTGATACTTTATGAAGGGTCCCATACACATGTTCATACACACCCTCGCAGGAAAGAGACTCATAATAAATAAATTATTATTGCTATTAAATATAGATTATATATAATATTAAAGCATGATTTTCTGGTGCCATATATCAATCTCTTTTCTCGTGCCAATTATTTATGATGTACATGACAGCAACTATTATAATGAATATACTATGTATTATAGATGATCCTATTGCAGTGAGCTACAATTATAGTTAGCTTACTTGCGCATTAGTTAAGAGTAGATCGTAATTATTCATTTAATAATATACAATTTAAATCAAGGACAATATTTATATTTATTACTAATTATATATATAATAATACAAATCAATGAGAATTTTAAATTGATCCTAAAAACGTAAAAAAATATCATTTCATCGTTATTATGATGTATTTAAAACATAAATCCTTGCATTTAAAAGTAACCCATATAACAGGCCCCATTTTAAATGCGGCAATGTTTATATTTTTGAATTGACGCTCCCCTAAAATTGTCATAAAATATGATAATATACTTATATATACTTATATAATATAATGTATATTTTAAAGTAGCCCGATAAAAAATCATGGCTACTTTTGAAAGTGTAATTTTATCATTCATCTTTTAGAAGTTTCCTTAAAAATTGCCATAAACTATCATCAATTCTGCTGTTTTTTTTTCCATTGCAATTTAAACACTAAGACTGCATTTAAAAGTAGCCTGATAACCTATCAAGGCTACTTTTAAATGCGTCAATGTGTATTTATAAAATTAATAATTTAAAAGTGTACTCAAAAATTAGCATAAAATATTTTTAATTTTGCTGTTTTATTTCATTGCAATTTAGACAATTATATTATTAGTAACAGGCGCAAAAGTATCCCTACTATAATATATATCAGTGCTTCTAACAATTACGTCAATGTTTATTTTGTTTAATTGATATTTTGGAAGATTCCTCAAAATCTGTTATAAGATATAATAATTATGCTGTTTTATTTAATGGCAATTTAATGAGATTTATTGAATAAATAATGTAGACCTATTAACAGGGCTACTTTTATTTGTGCTATTTTTTTAATTGATATTTTAGAACTATCTACAAAAATTGACATAAAATATTTTTATGTGTGTTGTTACATTTTTATGCGATTAAGACATTAAAATCAATACATTAATTTATTCAACATATACCCCATAAAATCATGACCTGATAACATATGGGGGCTACTTTTAAATGCGATAATTTGTATTTTTTAAATTCATATTTTATAAATGCAAAAAAATTGTCATAAAATCTTTTTTTTGTCATTTTATTGTGATAATACATAAAAATTAATATATGTATCTAATTAATTTAAAGCTTATTTAAGTAGTCTAAACTACATTAAATGCGCCAATGTGTATATTTAAATTGATTGTTTAGAAGTTTTCTTAAAAAATTTAGTTATTTAAACAAGTCAAAGCTGTTTTATTTAATTTATATTTAGCCAATAGATTTATTTAATTGATAAATGATACATTAAATTTAGCCCAATAACATATTTTTTTAAATTCATAAAATATGTAAACCTCCACAGTTTCATTTCATTGCAATTTACACAATAAAATCATGATATGTATTATATATATATACAGTAAAAAATATAATAAATAAATAGTATTGATCCTATGAAATTAAGAAAGACTTTTAAAAAATTAATTAAATACAATAAAATTGTATCCTTACATCGATATTAAATTGTACCATATAAATAAAATCTATGGAACTTAATGTTGCTAAAAAAATATAGTATTAATAGGGCTACATTTAAATGTGTCAATACTTATTTTTTTAAATAAAATTAAAATAGTCTAGTGATACACTGATACATAAACAGTGTAATACTGCTATAGATAAACCCAACTATTTTTATTTAAAATATATTGATTTTAAGATAAATTGAAAGTATCGGTAAAGGATTTGCCCATATTACACACATGTGTATAAATTATTATAGTGTGTACCAGTCCGTCTGGTAGTCCCATTAATTTCGCGCACCGAGCAGCCGGTTCGCGGTCGACGGGCGAAGATAATCAAAAGCGGCAAGTGTTATATCCTGTTAATTGAAAGGTCAATTGGCATAAATCAAACGAGAGTGCCGTGGCAATGCGCGCTCTACATACTGCTGCTATGATGATAAAACTTGGACCCTGCCAGTTTCCACTGTTTTCGTTGGCAGCAGCAATTGTCTTTGGCATTAAATGGGACGCGGTCTTGCCGACCGCTGGACCGCGACAATTGTCCGATGATCGATTGCCGAGATGGTACAATAGCGAAGAGTTGAATTAGTGTTGTTTCAATAAAATGGCATATAACTATCAATTAAATAATCATTTAATGATTGATAATCCGATTGGAGATGAATTGGATTGGTCAAATCGAAAGGCATTTAAAATTATAATTAAATGAAATTGATCGGAAATTTGCGTGTGGTGCAACTAAAAGTAGCCTTATGGCAAGAGGATCAATTTAATTACATAAAGATAATCAATTCTAAAACATATAATATAAAAATTGTTAGTAAATGGTTTGCCACATAAAAAAAACATATTCTAAAAACGATGCTTTAATCCGCAGTTGTATTTTTTATATATATATATCTTATCTAATGTTACGTTTAAGGAACAAGACGTTAAAACTTAAAACAAGGAGATAGATACAATATATAAATTAAATTCTCTATTCAATAAATATTTTAATGATACATCGTCATAGTTAATTAACGTTTTGTTTTATTGATTAAAAAAGTTTAAAGCATAAATCAATAAAAATGTAAAAGCAATTTTTCAACTCAAATAGTAAGGTATGTAAATATAATTATATAAAAATATATATAAAAATTAAGTGAAGTGCAGATAAAAAAAATAATAATATAGGAAATTCAGAGCAATTAAAATTTTTATGATATGTAGACTAAACCAAGAAATTATCTAAACCATGAAGTTTTACTTCTGAAAAATTAGCAGGAAGATTGATTTATTTACTAGAAGTAAATTTATATGTAAATTATATAATCTAGTAAAATCTATTGCTCTTTTAAAAGCGAAAAAAATAAGTTAATTAGCTGCTAAAAGAAGAATGATTAAAGACGATTATATTTAAATATAGCAAAAATTAGAATATTTTTTTAATTGAAAAATAACTATAAAACATATATTTTATAGCTTAAAAAGACTATTTATAAACTTATAAAAGAATTTATAAAAATAAATATAAATTTGAGATTGTTGTAACATATAGCTAATTCATAATAATTTAATAATTTAAATGATCTAGTTTTAAATTATTATTTTGTCAGAATCAGTCACACAAGTTTTCACAAAAAACTTGTTAAAAGCTTGTGCACAAAAAACTTTATTTGTGACTAAATCATTTTTTTCATAGACGGCTATAAAACAGTTTAAAAGCACTCACAAAGAGAACTTGAGCAAACGACTTGATCGGTGCCAAATACCATGGAATGCGATATGTAACTGAATCCGGTATTATACATTTCATAGAATCACATCATTGCTAATTTTATCTGATTTTTAAACATATTTTCTCACCACATAACATTAATGTAGTAAACCAAAATCCTATTGATCGATAAAATATTTAGCATAATTACAAATGCATTAGATAAGTCCAATCAAAATTTATTTAAATATGATTAATCGAAAATGTTGAAAAAAAATACTTGTAGTAAAGTTTATTTAATTAAAATAAGCCCTGAAATATATTTTTTTAGTTAATGCTTAAAAATTACTATTATGTTACAAATTATTCAGAATATCAGGATTACTATAATTTGTATATTTATATATGTTTTAATGATTTTCATGACAATACTATAAATTCATTTTTTTTAGTTTTATCAATTGCTAAAATATACATTAAATCAAAATTTATTATTTATGTATTAATATTTTTTGACGTGCTATTAAAGATTTATAAATATTGCTAAAAAATACAATTACTATAATATATATATTTATGTATGTTTTAATGATTTTCATGACATTACCATGATTAAAGGAGGCCATAGTCTTATTGATTGATACTTATGAGTATTCATCATAAGTTCAATTACAAAAAATGCATTAAATAAGTCATATCAAAATTTATTTAAATATAATAATTTTTGGTGACACTTTTAAGAAGTGACTAAAACGCTACAATTTTTTTTTAAATATTAAATTTTAATAATATGTATATTTATGTATATTTCATAGATTTTTATGACAGTATAATATTTTTTTAAAGTAGACAAGTCCTCTCGATTAATAAAATATTTTGCGTAAGTCAAATCAAATTCTATTAAAATTTAATATAATCTGAAAATATTTGATAAAATAACTTAAAATTAGCCCTAAAATATATATATTTTTAATGACGCTTTTAGAAACACTAAAACGATAGAAATTTTCCAGAAAATTAAAATTCTATAATATGTATGCTTTAATAATTTTTATGACATAAACATACTTAAGATAGACAATTATAAATGCACTAGAAGAGTCAAATCAATATTTATTTTAATATAATATTATATGAAATTGTTTGGGTTTTTTTTGGTATAATGAAAGCAATTTAAATTAACCCTAAAATAAATATTTTTTTGGTGTGTTATTAAAAAGTTACTAAAACCTTTTTAAATTTTGCTTAATAACCCCTATATATATTTTAGTGCCTTTTTTTATACAAATTTTACAAAATATTAGTATTACTATACTATGTATGTTTATATATTCTTTAAGGATTTTCACAATATTAACATAATTAAAATAAAGAATAATTTTATCGACTGATTAAACATTTAGCATAAGTACAATTACAAATGCATTAGATAAGTCATATAAAATGTTTGGGATTTTTTTTTGTGGTATAGTTAAAGCAATTACAATAAAATTATACTTTACATATAAATACTTTTGATAGACACTTTTAAGAAGTTACTAATTTTTTTTTCAAAAGATCAGTGTTACTCTAATAAACTTATGAATACTTCAATGATTTCACGACATTACCATAAATAAGGTAGACCATAGTATTATCGATTAAGAAAGTATTCAGTATAAACAAATAGTAGCATATGCACAATTACAGATGCTTTAGAAAAGCATTTAAATACAGCTAAGTGGTGCAGTTAAAAGTAGCCCTAAAATATTCAAATTCATAAAATGACAACTAAATCTGTTTGTAAATTAACTATAACATAACCGATTATTAAATATAGTGTCTTAAAATATCATAAAAATAAAGCACCATAGCACAATATTTTATGAGGCTTTTTAAATCAGTTCTTCAATTAAAAATTTGAATCAATGTGATATTTAATAAAAATAATATTTGGCACTTTTTCTTACAATTAATAGTGTAAATATCAATAAATGTATATATTAGAATTTAGTAATTAGCTTAAGCAAACATGTTTTTTAAGTTAGATGTAATATAAGTGTGGCATTTTAAAGTACCCTGAGATAAAATATAACTCAATGAGTTTTTAATATTTACAATTTTAAGAATATTGTCATATATCAAGTGTCTGAGCCTAAGCGTTTTATAGGAGCGCTCTAAATTTAATAACTTTGCCCGAATGCCTAATCAATGAGCTATTCGCGAGTAGGAAACATATTAATTGCTTTTCTGTGGCGCAATACCGACGCGGACGTCTCTCGAGAGGCAATTATTCATTACGCTATATGAGAGACAGAAAGAGAAGCTGCATAAAATAAAACGAAAAGATAAAAAAAAGACGAAAAATAAATAATCTCGAGTCGAAGAAGCGGCATGAGAGCGACTTGGCCAGGGGCTGTTCGTCATATACACACACGGCCGGTGGCAAAAGAGAGAAAGTGTTCTCGTCTGTTGGCATATAAATTTATAAGACAGCTGTTATTTTGAGTGAGCAAGCAGCGTGGAGAGGCAGAGACCGTGAAATGGAATGGTGGGCAAGTCTGGTAGCTCACACACATGCTCTAGAATTCCGCATCAGCGATGGCCAACATGGCGGATGCGAGCCGACAAAGGGAGCGGTGGGGGTCGAGGGTTATGATTGGCTTTTTGTGGTATAAAAAATTGAGCTGAACAGACGAAAAGATGGAGGTTTGGGGAATGTTGCAGAAAGCTCTAAAAAGCTCTGTGAGAGGCAAATACGCAATTTGTATTTGGTTCAAAGTTTTTAATTATTAAAATCCTTACTGTGAAAAATAAAATAATATTATACCGATAATTTTTTTATATATTATACTATTTATATATATGTTTTAAAAATTGCAAAAACGATTGCTCAATCTAGCGTTTTTAAGAATTAAAAAAAGTACATAACATGAGTCAATGTTTTCGTGGTTTCTTTTTCAACTCCATAAATCTACGAACGTCTCCGGTTGACGATGTCATCGTGACGCATAGAATCCACCCACGACGATGGAAAATAATTAAATATACGTACGATCTTCAGAAGATCTTCAAAAGAAGAAGCTGGCGGGCAAAAAATTAACAAGTGTCAGCCGGCGAGGAGTCGACGTGTCTCTTTTCGATTAAAATTAAGCATTTCGCATTTATTACCCGGTCAACTAATAAGGTTAAAAAGCCTTTGATCAGATTAAACGACCGAGATTGTTATTGTTGTTTTTTTTTCTACCTTTAAGGGCGTAGCCATTTTTAACGCTCTTAATATCCGATGGCCAATAAGAATTTCAATTTACAGGTGTACCTCTCACCCGAGATCTGATCATCAATCATTTTGAAAGGTTTTTAAAAATTAATCTACGCTCGGTAAGAAAACGCGAGAGATTGCGTAAAATTCGCAATAAACAAGAGGAAAATGTTGTTTTTACAACTTGTGTTTATGTATAAATGTGTAGTGTATTGGAAAGTAAAATAAAAAAAAGATTTGTCATGTTAATTTTTTACAATTATATTTTATTCATTATATTTTATGTATTTATTTATACGACAATATCATATAGGTATTTATAATCTTATTAAAATTAATTATTTTTATATATTTATATAAATGTATGTATAAATATTTTAAATTTCAAAATCGACAAGACATAATAATAATAATATATAATAATAATAATAACAAACCGAATTAATTGAGGTAAATCAAAATTGTCATTCAATTAAATAATTAATTAAAATTAAATTTGATGTATGTATATTATATATATATATAGTCAAAATAATAGTATTTAAATATATATAATATCAAAATAAAAATAAAAACACATACAATATATTACAGCCTTACAGTGAATACACAGACTGGTTCAACACATGCTCTCGTTT
This sequence comes from Plectrocnemia conspersa, assembly GCF_051122295.1. Lineage (NCBI taxonomy): Eukaryota > Metazoa > Arthropoda > Insecta > Trichoptera > Polycentropodidae > Plectrocnemia > Plectrocnemia conspersa. The sequence continues at coordinate 11,128,812 of NW_028277169.1, read as the reverse complement.
ACAGCCTTATTTTTTGTTGTTTTAATTTAATTCATATCCACAACATGAACACAAAACAATATACAATAATACTTTACATTATGAAAAATAATAGATGATATAGTTTTTTTTTCAAAGACGTCAGTGTTGCCGATCAAAAATTAAATTATTAATAGTCGAGATTTGTCTAACGCGCGAATCAGAAAAAGTCGAGTTAAGTCAAATGAAAACTGTGAATTTAACTATTTTATATATAAATATTTTTTGTGTTTTTTCATCGTTTTTTTAATCAATTAAAAAATCAAATTATCGAACAACGATAAGAAAATGGTACAATCTATACAAAAATACGTATTTATTTTATTTAACGCACTCTACGTGAATAATAATGTTGTTACATGTATATAATATATCTTCTTTTTATTTAATAAATAAATACAATTTTTTAACTATAATATATGTTTATTTATAAACGGATGACTTTTCATTACGTATTTCGGTTTCAATTTACAGTCGAACAAATTTATTATTATTATCAATTAAAAAGAAAAAAAAAGTAAAAAAACACATCATAGAACAATAATAAATTATCCGCGATTAAACACGGTTAGTTCTAACTTTGGTATACAATAATTGTTTTTTATTTCTGTTTTTTTTTTATAACCTTTACTTTTTTCTTTCTATCTTCACCGTGCACAAAATTACGTATATCGTATCCTTCGTTTTTATTATTATCATCATTGTTTCGGAATATTTTTACACATATATATAAAAATTGCATTATTCCTGAAAATCTTTACAGCTATGTCTCATTTTTATATGTATATATAAATACTATTATATATCATTATTACACTAGCTGAGGGTACAAAGCCGACCCCGTGTAATCAGCTAATACTAGAAACAAATTTACATGTACAATTGTAGAAAAGACTCACTGACCTTTTCCCGATGTGGAACAGCATCCGAAGATTTTCTCAGGTATTTAACTGGTATTCACTTTGTACGACTTTATAGCATCATGACTGACGATTTGAATGGCACAATAGCACTTTCATCCCTTAACGAGACACTGTGTCCATAAATATTTATAGATATTTTTTATAAGCTCCGAATTCATCAAACACATTTTTTTAAATCATAAATTTTAACGTCCACATTCGACTTTAGGGTTAAACTATTTTTAACTTTTCGATTTGTCAGGTATCGTATACATTGCACACGCGCTGGCCTATTATCATTTCATTAATGAATAAATACAATTCACGGTAAATCAAAAATACACAACAATCAATAATAAAAATACATATGAATTTATACTATTTAAGTACAAATTTTGACATGATCCAAAACAATACACTATTTTATTATATGATACATTATATATTAATTAAAAAAAAAAACACCTAAAGTCTCAGTGCGACTGTACGTATTTAATCGTTTACGTATTTACGTTTTCGTGTAATATGTTTTTTATTTACATATTTTAATGCATACTTAAAGCAAATGCGAAATCTCACCGGTATAAATAATGAAAGAAATAATATATTACAATAGGAAATATAATTTAAATATAATTATTTTGTAAATATTACACCACACTTATAAAATAACCGCCTATTAATTTATTAATATATATATCAAATGTGCGATATATATACGTATAAAATTATATATATATATATATAATTAATTTATATACTCTGTACACGTTTTATCTTGACGATTGATTAAAATTAAAGAACGCAATATATTAACTCAGATTTATTTACGATTTGAAATCATATTATTTTATTTCTTTTTATAAGAGGTCATTGTGGTTATTTTATGGATTTACATTTCATTGAAACTGTTTTTTTAAGAGTATTTTCAACAATTAAATAAGGTCATTGATTGAATACATAACAAAGAAAAATACTGCTGTTAACTATTCATAAGTTATTTACATAGCGTAGGAACATTTTCAAGAGATTATTTTTTATTTTATTTTTCATGTTTTTTTATTAATAAATATACTTTGATTTCGTTGAAAATTGATATTCAAAGACGGACCTTATCTAAAATTTTAAAAAACGAATCATTAAAATAATTTTAATAAATAAATGATCTATTCAAAGAACGCTCGTTCGGTGCGTTTCAAAATAGATTCAATGAAACGATCGCATAATAATAATATATATAATATAATAATTAATTAATTAATATAACGAATTTGGTATTATTGGTATATATCTTTAGCTGGTATGGAGTAACTGGAAACCAGGTGTATGATTTTTGGTACTATTTTTAACATGAGGGAGCCAGAAAGAATCTTTCTAGGATTTTTAATTTCATATAATAAAATATGTTAATTACTTGTTTGTATTAAATTTCATTAAAATTCTTCCGGCTCCCTCACACCAAACGAATACCAATCTTTTCACGAACTTAAACATATAAGTAATAAATTAGATAATTTGTTTTTAATCGTACGAAAACATTTCTATTGCGGCGAGGTCGGTGGTGTCATGTTGTCCGCGTCGTCTCCTGACCCTGGTTCGCCCTTCGTCTTGTTCTCCTTCTTCCATTTCATTCGTCTGTTTTGGAACCAGATCTTGATCTGCCTTTCGGTGAGGCAGAGGGCATGGGCTATCTCTATGCGCCTCCTCCTCGTCAGGTAACGGTTGAAGTGGAACTCCTTCTCCAATTCCAGGGTTTGGTAACGCGTGTAGGTTTGTCGACCTCTCTTTCGTTCTGCAACAAAAATAAATATAAATTAGTATGAATATATAAATTTCCTGTTATATCAAACAATTTATCATTACATAATAGAGCTAAGTATTCTTTAGAACTAAACATATTCCCAGAGAAAAAAAAATGAATAACCAGTTTAAAATTTAGCATATATTAAAGTGCTAGTACCCAACATGTTCGTCCTTATGTTTTTTTTTTAGAAAAACTTTCGTTAATCTCTTGAATTTGTTGTTACTCTACAAACTATATTATTATGAAAAGAACAACAATGTTATAGATTTAAATTTTTTTTGGTCAAAATTTCTCAAAAAATTGTTGCTCAGCATTTTTTTTTACAAAATCATCGTTATTACCTCTATTTTTATTTACTGCTATGTAGAGATTTTCTGTTATTTACATTTTTTACAGTTACTTGTGACGCGTAGTTGAAATGAAAATCTTATGCTATGTATATATTTATATAAAATTCCTGTTTGTACTCAAAACTTATTTCTTTGTGTTTTTCTTATGTTTTTTAATAGCTAACATTTTGAAACTTAATGGCGAATCAGATTGTCTAATAAAATAATATTGATTTATTTAGAGGGTTAATTTTTAAAAACGATTTATTAAAATCTGATATAATATATTTGTATATTTTTATATATTATATTACAATTTTGAGCTATTAACGCACTTCTTTATTTTTTATTTAATTTCTTTGAAAAGCTGCTATTTTTAAATTGGATTAAAAAGCAAATTTACTAATAAGCTGAGCTGAGAATATAAATTGGTCAATTTTATGAAAATAAGATAATATATTAAATTTACCTTAAAATTATTTTTTATATATTTTTTTAATTAAATGGCGAATCAGACTATCTAATAAGCTTAGTCAATATATTTAGAACGTCAATTTGAAAAAATAATGGTTTATGAAAATCTTATTTATAAAAAAAAAGTGTTTTATATATACACACTAGACGTAATAATATATATTATATGTATATATGTATATGAAATACAATTTTAATTTCAATTTTATTTTTATTGTTTTGTTTTTATTTTTTTTAATTTATTTTTTTTAAATTTAGGGCAATTTTTCAAAAAGGTATATGAAAATATTATAAAATATATATATGGATATAAAATTTAATTTTGGACACTTAACTTATTTTTATATATTTTCTTATGAATTTGTTTAATAGCCGCTATTTTATAACTAGATATTAAGCTTTACTGATATGTAGAAAAAGTCAATTTTAAAAATCGTTTACCAAAATATTATATAATATATAAATTTTGATATTGTATATAGAATACAATTTTGATTTTCTAACTTATTTCTTTTAAATTTTTTTTAGTGAATTATTTTAAATTTTACTTCTTTGAATAACCGCTGTTTTTAAACAAAATTTTATATCAAGATGAATAACGAACTAAGCCAAAATATTTACAAGGGATGATTTTTCAAAACAATTTTTTTCTGTATTTTTTTCTGTATTTTTATGAATTTAAAATTTTTAATTTTCTATATTTTTATGGATTTATATAAGCCAAAATATCAACAAAGTATTTTTTTTAATATGATATAATATATACACTTATATATATATATATATATATATATATATATATATATATATATATATATATATATATATATATATATATATATATATATATATATATATATATATATATATATATATATATATATATATATATATATATATATATATATATATATATATATATATATATATATATATATATATATATATATATATATATATATATATATATATATATATATATATTATACATAAAATAAATTAACTTATTTCTCTATATTTTTTTAAATTAAAATTGCTATTTTTTAAGCGAGATTGCATATTAGACTAGTTAACTAATTTAGCCAAGATATTTATAAGAGCAATTTCAAAATAAAGTCTTATGAAAATCTTACATATATAATAATTATAAAAAACAATTTTGTATTCCTAAATATTTTTTCTATTTTTTTATTGGATTACCATTTTTTTATTTTTTTTAATAGCTGCCATTTTGAAACTTTATTATATTGTAGATCAGACTGACTAATAATCTTAGCTGAGATATTCACATTTACATGATATTTATGGGAATTTAATTAACACTATAGCAATTATTATATCCACGATAATTTGAGTAAAAATAATTTTGCGAGATTTTCTGGTAATAATCGAAAAACAGGTTTTGATTTTTTTGCTACAATATACATCAAAGTTTTGATAATAATAAGTTATATTTTAATATAAATTTAATTTATATTTAAATTGGCTAAAACTATTTTGTTAAATACATTTTTTCAACTTAATTTAAAGATTATAATTAAAATATAAAGCATAAAACGCACCTTTAAATAAATTTAAGATATATAATGCATTATTATGTTTTATATTTGTGACATTTTTATTATACAATGTAATCTACAAGTAACATATTTCTCAAGTATATTATTTTAAATTGGATAACACTCTTTTTATTATATTTTTAATTTTTTTATTATTATATAATTCTTTTGTAACGATTTAAATTCTTAAGAGCTGCCTTAATTGTTTTAAAATTCTATTAATAATCATTAGTTTATTTTAATTAATGATACAGTATAATTTATATTTTTGTAGAGCAAAATAAACCAAACGTGTAAAACGAGACTTTAGTAAAAAAAACTAATAATACCTTATCTTTGGGGCAAAAATATTTTGTACAGTTCAATTGATCATATAGTTATGGTATTGATAGTCATATTAAAATTACATTTATTTTTATAAAGTAAACATTAATTAACGATTCTTGCAAACGATCCACTTTATATTTAATCTCAGTTAGATTGATTACTCCTTAGATATACACGACGCATTTACAATGTGCATATGATTTAACATATTTTTCAATTATCACTATGCATAATGTATGTACGTGTGCAAGTATAGAAAGAGCAATAAAGCAGTGGGCTGATCTCAGTTCGTTATGGAGGGGCACTTCATTGGTACCGAGAGCCTATTGCACCTCGAAAGCGATTAGTCAAAGTCTCGGGGGTACACGCAGAGACCGGCTCTCATAAGACCATTTCTCTTTATTTATACATTTTTGCTACCGAACCCAATTAAAATAATTTAAAACCGCCCACGGACATTACTCACAATACAAGGGGGCGCAAAAAACATATTTTTATTAATAATAAAGTTGACAAAAAATGATTCATTGTAGGTTTTTAAAAAAATTCGGAGCTTGTTCGAAAAACTTTTAATTGTGATTCACATAGTGCCAGGTGTATTGTATTGGCAGTGTTTTTGGCAGAAAAACGTCGAGCGAAACGTGTTTGTATTAAATTTGAACTCGCTTCAAGTTGCACGAAATTACACAGATCTAAAATTATACAAACGTATTTTTTTCACGCCCGTAATTCGTCTATGAATAAGTGAACAATGTAAAGCAAAAATGTTTTGCTATGCTTATTAGTTGTAATTTTTCAATGAGAAATAATAAGGCTTTTTTGACTCTCAAAAAGCGTCATCTTCGAGTTGCTTGAAGTATGTGCATAAATATGTAGCCGTTGCTATATTTCATAGATATAATGAGGCAGTGTTAAAAATATATATGACAAATATGCAAGAGTTATTTGCTAGTTATATATGAAGAGAAGTCTATGATTTTCAGACTTTTTATTAAAAAATAATAGTATACGTAAATTTACTACGCATGAACTCTAAAATATTTTTTTTATGTACTGTATTTCCCGTTTTAGTTTTACACCATATTTATTAAAATGATTAGAATACATTTTTACGTGTTTAGAGATTTGTTTTATATAGAGACATCTTTTATTATCAAACTTAAATCGATTCAAATCACTTTGATTCTATATTTATGGTTCTAAAACGATCACATTAAATATGATAAGACGTTCATCATCGCATAGTTATCTGACATTGTAAAAAGATATTTCCAATACCAAAAAAAAATATTGGATGGCAAAAAAATGTATTATATACTAATTATTAATTTTATCAATTCGCACTGTTTCAAAATATATTTATATATATTTTTTTATGGAAGGTCTACAAATTAATCATATGAAAATAAATAAACGTGATGCATGTTCTAATAATATTTAGGTTAAAAATATTTTTATTCCTTTTTTTTGCAAGGTAACCGCATCCCGCCCACGCACCTCTCCTTCCAATCAGTCATTGCACCTTAATTTGGTTTTCGCCAGTGGTCCAGGGGGGTTCATTAGCGACGTCCCCTCGCAACATCTTGTAGATATCATGTCCGAAATGACACGTTATTAGTTTTCATTAGGCCGTTGCTAGAGCTCCTATATACGTACGATACTGTGTGTGTACCTGGAATTTAAAATATCCCTATCTCGGACACTGATAAATTACGTACACGGCTCAAAAAACAAGAAACCGGGAACGGGAGCGATTAATAATCCAGAACTGGCTCCTTCGTTTAAATTAACTCCTTTTGCTCTGTTCTGCTCTGGCCATTGGATATAAACGATCATTTTTCGGTTAGAACAGGACTCGGCAAGCCTTTGTTTCGACGTCTGATGCCAAAATATCAACACGTGTATCGATAAATCATTTGAGTGTTTCGGATTTCCATTGAGGACAAGTGAATTTTCATTGAAGATATATGACTCATATTATATCATCGTAGAAAGCTCACTTGCTTAAAACGGTATACCAATGAAACTTAATTAAGCTCAGTATTATATTCTAAAAAAATAGATACAAAATTACTATTTTTAGTATATGTGTCATATTTTTTAATATGTACGGTGTGTTCGTAAATAATGGCTATTCATAAAATACGTAAACACTCATATGCAGTAAGAATAATCGATTTCCACGGCGCGATAAGGTCATGCATACTGTCTAGCTAATTGTTTGTGTAATTTATGAGAATAACAATGGGTGACTAATAGTTATTGTTACTATTTTAAATTAAGTGCGGAACAATGAGATCGTCTGCAATTATGACAAAGTCGTCTGGAGGTTCTCTGTCGTATTTATGAAGCAAAAAAATAAATCGCAGTGATTCTCTTAGATATTTTCCCAGAGAAAAATGCATGTATTACAATCGTAAAAACGAGAAGAGACAATCAAGCAAAATTGTTTGCTTTTGTCAAAAAAATAAAGTAAAATTACATAGTGTATTAGTTCCGCGTTGCTAGACGAAAGCGGAATTAAAAGAACACGATGTTGAAGGAAGTGGAAAATCACTGAAATCGCCGAATTTTTTTTGAGTTCAAAAAACTGTAAATCGCTTCTCGGTAGAAAACGTCGCGTGTGGCCATTACTAAAAAAATGTAAGGGCAATTTTGAGTGTATGAAATAATTTATATAATGAAAACGCAATCAAGTTCGTTTATGTACCAAAACATTGCTTCTGATGTAAACGATTTGTGTCTCGAAAGAAGAAGTCATATGTGCAATTTTTATATATTATATTTTTATTTATGAATCAATATTTTAAATGGTATAGAAACACCTAAATATACAACCTCTTAAACTGTCATTTTTCACTGTTACTAACTAATTTATATATTTATTGTATAAGGTAAATATCTATAGAAAAATAACGAAATAATTTATTCCAAGCTAAATCACTACAATACAATCTATTCGCAGCAATAATAAAATCAATACCGAAAAGCAAACATTGCTCCAATTTTTTGCCTCAAAAACTTAGCACGCAATGTTATTCACACACCGATTGAGCGATCGGTCTAAAATCGAAGATTTTCACAAAAAAATTCGGCGAGGGGCCATGAATAATTCACGGGGCCCTATTTTAATCGCGAGCGCCCAGGGTAAAATAAAAAATGGAGATCGTGAGGCCAAATTCTTAGCGTGGACTGGTCACAGAATGTGTCGGCCCATAAATCAAAAAGTGGCCAAAGGCGGCGCGGGAAATGGACGCGAACGAGAGGCCGAAACGCGGTTCGGACGAATTCACAAATCGGATTATGATATAGCGATATTCAACATCTATTTACTATGAATTTGAAATGTTTGGGAAGAGCTGGTTTGATTTTGGACGCTTGAATGATGTCGGTGGGTGTGGCAATTCGTTATATGAGCTGGTTTTGTTTTGATAACGGCGATCGGTTAAATCGTATCGATTTTAGTGAATGAGTATTTTTAGGTAGTGAATTGTAAACGTATTGTAGTTTATGTTTAGATAAAATGTAACTAATTAATCACATCATTTAATTATTTAATATTAAATAAATAGTTACCATTATTAAACAGGCAAATGCTTATAAAGTCAAACCATTCCTTACTTTCTTCTTATTTTCTTTGCACTCTTAAATACATCATACTACGTTTTAAATAACACTTTTTATGCATTAGTTTTTCTTCTCGTAAATATAGTTCAACCGATAATTTTAATTACTCGAGAAATTTTCTGATTTCTCGAGTCTTTTCTGTTGATAATATAATTGATACGAATAATTTTATATGCTGCATAAAATCTTATTTTTTCTTTGATAATCTAAAAACGATATTACTAATCAGATGAAATTTGCATGAGAATCGGTAGATTGCAAAAATATATGGGGGCTTTACGCCATAAAATTTCCCTGTCAACAAATTTAAATCTTGTTTTTAGAATATTTCAAAGAGGTTTTATATCTTTATCTTATTCGAAATATGAAAAATGTTGATTAGCAACAGCTATTTTTGCCATTTTTCTCTACGATTTGGAAATAAATACGGGAGCCCGAAATTCCTTCGTAACTCGAAGCTCTGTAATCAATCGAAGTAGATCGATCCGTTCTGGTCCTTTAATTATTCGCGTCCTTATAACAAATCATCATGGTTTTAAAATTTGTTCTTTTTAACGACCATCCAGTTCTCTGTTTATCAATAATATAAAAACAATAATATACTGTATTATTATAATCACACACTATATATTACATATATTTTTTTATCAAAAGATTTAATTATGGTGATTGAAAAACGATGAACTTTTAATAACTAGCCTAAATTTATTGATACGTAGTATTTTTAATTTATATAATAATATTACTAATATATCTAAACTAGGATATTGATAATCAGAAAGTAAGTAGAATTGTCCACAAAGATTTGATGAAGTTTAAATGTCAAATAATTATATTCTTTAAAAGAATAGTATGAAACTATTATATGAATATTTTTAAATATTAATTTAATTTGCTAGGTGTGGAGTAACACCAGCCATACATTTTTTTAATGCATGTAATCGAAATTAATGCAATAAAAAAATATATTAAACACATTATTACACTAATCTTAAACATTTAATTATCATTTTTATACCACAAATCTCATGTATCAAAGACTACAATAGAAACAACTTTAAATTTAAAAATAACACGAAATTCCAAAGCACAAATTGCTTTAGAGGCAAATGACACATTCAAATTGTTTCAGATTTTTAGCTTATTATTATTAATCAGTACTTAACACATTGTTGCTTTTTTTTCTTCTTCGTAAATTTTGAAAAGTTTTTCATTTTTTGTTTTATTTTCACATTCTTATTTTTATTATACTGTGGCTAAATTTGTAAGCATGAAAATTGTTATAAACCAGTTACATATATTGTATTATATATAATAGTATGTTTGTATTATAATAAACGTTTTATAATAATAAAAAAACGTGCTCTTTAGTGAAACTAGATCAGTTATTCATTAGTGCTTTCAATTTTGGCGCATGTAAAAAGGTAATGGTAGATTCTAATTCGGTACATATGACGGAAAAATTCTGTGCAGTTTGGAAATTATGTATTTAATCGCCAGAGATATTTTTTTGTTAAAGTAAGGTCCAACGGTTAAAGTGATTATTTTTTTTAATACCATTAAAATTCATTGATTGCTTTTTTGTCAAAACGACGAAATGCTCCTAGGAACATAACTATTAATGAGTCTTGCAAAATAATTTTGACACGACGATTACGGGTGGTCAGTATATTTGATATATTTATAACACCCTCGCTTTCAAACCAATGCAGAATTTTATGAATAGCATTGTTGTCATTATTTTTATACATATTTTTCATTTTATTTTTTTCATGTATACATGCTAAAAATCATTTATAATTATAGTAACCTAATGTTTTTCACAGCGCAGTTTTAATAGCTTTAATAGTATATTTCACCATATTTTTTTTTAAATTATTAAATAATTATTATTTTTACGCCCACAGATGTAGCGACGCTGGCCTGCAGCGCTTATAAATCAAACGTGGAACGAGTCGGACCGAAAATAATTAGGTGTCTCTCAAAACTGTACGCACCGATCAATTACCGACCAACGGCCAGGGTATATATCCACGGTGCAGCGGGATGGAACTCCGAAGGTGATCAATGACCGTCAGGCCGAAACGTCTTCAAAGTTATCTCGCTCTCTGAGGAAAACCGAGGAAAATCGCCGTTAATTACAGAGGAAAAACTTCGACTACGTCACGGCTATCTTGAGTCGAAAAAATGCTTAGATAAGAGCTCGGTTTACAACTTTACAAGACGATTCTATTATGCAGCGCCTACGTATAGTGTAGTTATGGAACGATATGTAGATGCTGCTAACGGTCTTTAAATCAATGTCAATTTTATCGTATGATTTGGCCAGGAGCGCTTAATGCTTAACTGAGTCAATTCAATGCAATACTCTGAACAATTGTTTATTAAAAAATGATTTCATCCCCTTATGAAATATTGTAACATGAAATTGATTTATGTGAATTAATGATTTGACTAGATTTTCTTGATTTTGACTAGAACTGGTATAGTTCACTTTATTTAAATGAACGGTTTGATTTAAAACCGCTGCTATAAACAACATAACAATGACCGTATATAAAATGTTAAAGTACACAACACAAGTTCGTACACATTATTCATATAAAACTTGTTCCGTAGATTTACAAACTAAAGATTGACTTTCGATTTCATTTAATTTTAAGTATTTTTTTATTAACCACACTAACCGAATATTTTAATATGGTCAAAAAAAATTGAATTGAATATATTTATATAAAAAATAGTGTGGTTTACATTACGCATATTACGTAATAAGTAATATGTAAATGTGGTTAAAGTCGCATTAAATTGAATGGTTAATTGATTAGCTATTTGAGGCTGTTTGTAATCGTTTTAGAAGAGTAGTTTTAGAACCATTGATCGAATCCATAACGCATATACGAGCGCACACAGTCATAACAAAGACATCAAAGCGAGTCTCGTGGAAACGACGTGGACTTATTGCCAGGCATTGTATCCGACACGGCCGGGGAACAATAACTAACAAATGGGATTGTACTCCCAGTACAACTGCATTAGGGAAAGGGCATTAATTTAACGGGGCGCACCCACGGATTGAGACTTTTCCACACACCGACAAAAAACTTTAAAAAATCGACCCAAACCTATTGTTTGACGGGGTAGGACACGATTTTCATAATGCGTCGCATTTTTTCCTGGCCGGTTTCACATATGTAGATATAATGTGCACCCTTGAAGGGATGACAAAAAATAAATTTACAAACTCGAGGCATAATAGAGACAGTTCAATTCATTCCGCAGTGGGAATCCGATGTTTTATTGATCCGTATGAAATTTAAGATGAAAAAATGCGATGGAACGAGTAGCGTTGAAAAAAATGATTAAAAATGTCTTTGTTGTATCAACATCCATTATGTTTATAATACACACAGTTTCATGTGTTTATAAGACGTTTATATTGATGAGCTTTTATAGTAACGTAAACGTCAACAAATGACCGGATCGTTAAATTAATGATGTTTCGGTCGTATTTTCGAGATTGACATAATTTATGTCTTTATTATACAAACAGTATTATATCAATGTAATACAACTAAATAATATTTTGCTGCACATTTAAATTTAATTTAATAATATTTTTTATATAAAACTTTTTTATTGAAACTCAATCAAAAAAACTGGAATCGCATTTTAATGTAGCCTAAATAAAATTAACAATTTTATATTTTCAACATATGTATGATATTTACAGTTATGAAAATACTTTTCACTCGCATGATTCTATTTCATGTTAGAATATTATTGCAATCATATTCGTTCTGAATATCGTTAATGTAAAATGCTCAATCTGCAAATCTTTACTAAATTAAAAATACTTAATAGCTTAGAAATAATTTTGTTCGTATTACTTAAGAGCGAAACTTTGTATACATTTTTTTATCTTTTAGTGAAGTATTGATAAAATTTTAGATAAGACCTTTTTATTAATATACAAATTCAACATCAATAAACAAGATGAATAATACCATAGCTCATTTTATATTGTGTTTTTATTATATGCTGTAGACTGTAGAGAAAGTTTATGTAAATGTATTTTAAAATTTAGTAGATTTAAGATTATTTATTTTAAATAATATTTTTTCTAGTTAATTAAAATAATAATCGTTAAAATAAAATATATATTAAGCAAATAAAAACAACCTATTCATAATATACAACATATATATAAAACGCTTAATCTAAATATTTAGTCAAAATAAAAAATAATTGTATTCGTATTATTTAGGAATAAAACTTTGTAATCAAATTAAAGTTTTTGTCGTTTACAAACAATATAAGTAATTTCTATGTCTGTTTTATATTTTTTTATTATTTTATTTTGTAGGAAAAATACATTTTTTTATTAATAATTTTTAAGTTAATTAAAATCAGGATTGTTAAAATAATTGGTTTGCTTATTTTTGTGATACCATAAGATAAAATTAAAATTGATTGCTTAATTTTTTTAAATACATATTAGTAATATCTCAACCATAAACAATATTTCTATATCATAAAATATTAGTAATTATCCTAAATTTAACATTAGTTTTAATATGACTTATTTGTTAAATCTTATTTTTTTCTGTTGCTCAAATGGTTTTACTCAAAAATAGATTTACGATATCTATAAATCACAGAAGTAACAAACATAGGTCTAATCTAGTATTTTTTGTCAAAAAAAATCATGGTCTTTGAACTAATTTTAAATTTTTGATTCACCTGCACTTGTCACATGCGGGATCACCAGATGCTCGTGGGTAATAAATAACCCATTATTTGCGTAAAATTAAATTATAACAACGAATGTATGTTATTTCATTATTAAAATCAATACAAAATATAAAACGAGTGCTTGTAAATACCGTTTTAATTTATTTGAAGCTTATTTAAAATAAAATTTGCTTTTTACAAAAGTAATTGCCATTTCATAATAATATTTAATCTATTATAAACCTAAATATTATTTACGTATTTGTAATTTATACAAAATAAATGTTTTACATACAATAAATTTTATTTGTAATTTTTGCATTATTTTATCATTGTTATTTAGTATAGTAGATTATTTTTTTCATTCCTGGGCTTAATTCCGATATCTACACTTGCGAAATGCAATCGGTATTTTAAAAAGTGAGTTACTAAAAGTAAAGCAAATGTGTATTTATTCTAAAAGTTACTTGTACATGTCATTGGTTTTTTTATGAGGAATTTCTGTATATTCTATAGAATATGTATAAAATTATATTGTGCAAAATAAATTATTTTTAGAATTTTTTCGTTATTCCACACGAAAAGGTCTAGACTGGTATCTGTTCATCATCAAAAAGTGGCGGTCGGACTACGCCGCCTAGTTTAGATTAGAATCCGAAACGTCTGAGGCTGATTGGACAATGTCAGTCCTTCCCAACTCAAGCTTGATGAGGGTATGATCCCAAAGTTCCCCCCAAACCGAACCTCCAAAACAACCAACGTCCTGACCCTCAAACGCCGCCATGTGCACAGGAAACCATTTTTTGCCGAAAAATATTTTTTACATAGGTACTACATACTTTGAGTCGATGCGGGTCAACAAAAAAATACACATACACATTATTTTTTCTGATATCATTACGCAGATTCATCGATTTAAATATATACAATAGAAATGGTTCATATTTTTTTATAACGCTTTCTTGAAATAATAAATATTTTTGGCATTCGAGCTAAAAGGCAAAAGTTCTAGGCCCGAGAGCTTCAAACTCCCAACTTTCTTTCATCATCGTAAAACAATTCAATATGCAACTGAAAAGTGTTATTTTATCTCGCCGACTCCCGAGAAAAAGGGGGGGATCAAACTTTTTCTTCGTTTCGGACAAGTTTAAAATTTTCCTAAAACTTTTCCTGAAACTTCCCCTCTGCGAGGAGAAAAATGCTGGGCAAAAAATCACCCGTAACATATTGAAATATTTTCCTGGAAATTTTCATCTGGGCCAAGTCATTAATTCCGGAGTCGGATGCTGCGTGATTTCCACCGTGTGAATAATGATAGATTACACACACACGCATCTACCGTTCTTTTTTCAATAGACGAGACGCTCTAGCAATTTCGGACGTGTTCCTCTATAATTTCCACGGGGCAATTGTAAACCCATTTTCAGCCACTTTAATCTCAAAATAACGCTGATGACGTGCACGCCGCGTGAAAAAAACCGTTAATGATTTTTAAATTAGTGAACCGTGAATCGAAAAAAACTGCGTGATGCCACAAAAAAAAATAAAACACGTGTGTGCATGTATGATTATAAAAAAATAACGGTGTGTGTATTTTACCTCTTATATGAGTTAAATATATACAAGATCTATTTATTGTTTAATTTTGATTTTTATGGTATAATTAGTATTTATGTAAAAAAATAAACAAATATAATCCAAGCACGTGAACATGAATTTAAACATAAGGGATGAGGTAATACTTTTCCAATCCCTTCACTTTTATAAATGGTTTCAAAGATGTAATATTTATTCCGAATCTATCCGTTTTCCATATTTTAACTAAATTTTTGCCGAAATCTTAGGTCACGCACATCGCTCGATCGAAAATCCTCATCTCTCTCTCAAAGGACGAGGAGTAGAGAAGAAGGGCCTCTCTCTAAGCCGACCCGCGTGAAACAAGAAGACGAAAATAAAACTGGGATCAAAAAAAGATGAATGATTTATGAGGCGTTTATATTCTCATTATATCTCTTAAACCGAGCGACGGCGGTGTGCGCGCAGAGTTGCTCGGCAACATGCCGGCAAATATCGGGGAGAGTCGGGTGCGATCGTACACAGTAAAAAATATAGTTCACGTAGAATATAAGAAGGATGTTTGTGCGAGATGTGTATGAAAAAATATTTACTAATATGTAAACGCGGCACGTTTTTCGATGGGGGAGAATTTGGGGTTGACTCTTGGGGTTGATGGTTGAGTCAGATTGTAAAAAACAAAAATAAAATGCCATATGTAGTATGAGAAATGGTAAAAATTTTAATTACATAGTAGTTTATATTATTAACAATGCTAAAAAAGCTTTTTGGGTTAAGCATTTTTTTAGCATATTTTATACAAGTATTTTTTATTTCAGTGTTTATTATTAAATATACATTTAAACATAATAACCTAATTTAAACATAGCATAGCATATACAGAAAAAGTCACCAGGCTACTGTGCAAAATCTAGAGAGGCAAATGATCTGGTGTTGCTTCTTATATTTCGATGTGGAAGGTACCTATGTATAATATGTATATTATCATGTTTTTTATTATATATATATATTGTCAAAACAATCGCTTTAAATAATATTTATTTAAAAATCAATTATATTTTCATTGCTAATAATATTTAAATGTTTTTAATTTAATTACAATAGCGTAAAAAATGCATTAATTTAAGATACGGGTAAATGATTATTGTTTTTAAGTGATATACTAGAGCAGTTGTCTCTAAATTATTTTGATAACGTTTTTCTAAATTATACATACTGCTAAAAAATGCATTAAATGAACCAATTGAAACAAAAACTAGATTGTTTAAGATTGAGTAAGAGTGTTCCTTTCTGGTAAGAATAAAATAAATTATATATGGTGCACTATGTTCTCCATTAAAGTGGCGAAAGATACAGTAAAAAAATTTAGGCAACTGTGTAAAATCCAAAGAAGTAAATGTTATGGAGGTGCTTCTTATATTCCGAATGGGAGGTATCCACTTCATCAACAGTGAAAGCGGTCAATTAAAAAACTGTCCTTGATTTGTTTTTATTCCTTTGATAAAAAAAAACACGTAGGCGCAAATTTATACTGCAGCTTAATAAATGTTTCAGCTTCATGTCATCAAGCAAAAAATATGTAGTAAAGATGAGATTAAAAAATTAAATTAAAATTATACTTTATTAAAATATTTAAAAATGTATTAAAAAACCATGGAATAGCTCTGGAATAGTCTTACGAAACCTATAGAATATATTTGGGCCATAATTAACGAAAAACGAGGTAATAAAAACATACAGAAGACACCACGAATTCTTTAAATTGTTTTGGCATTATTAAAGGCTAAAAAGGATGCAACGATATG
This sequence comes from Plectrocnemia conspersa, assembly GCF_051122295.1. Taxonomy (NCBI): domain Eukaryota; kingdom Metazoa; phylum Arthropoda; class Insecta; order Trichoptera; family Polycentropodidae; genus Plectrocnemia; species Plectrocnemia conspersa. The sequence continues at coordinate 11,111,658 of NW_028277169.1, read as the reverse complement.
ATACTGTTTTATGTAATTACTGTTTATTAGTAGTAATAAAGGATTTAAAAATATATTTTTACCAAACAATTTAATATGACCGAATTTTACTCTTTTATCATTCATTTAAATTTATAAGTTTTTAATTTTTTAACCTAATAAATATTAAAAAATATATTATATCTTTATTTATATATAAAATATGACAATTTTAAAGTACATATACATATATTTATAATATCATGACAGTTTATTCTGTAAAATAAACGTAATAAAGTTAATTCAAGCTAAACGATAATATTTATGTATAATTTAATACCTTAAAAATCTGACCGTTAGCTATTTATCGTTTGTATTATATATCGTAAATAATCAATTAGATTTCGTTTCCACTGATATTAAAACATTTATGATAGGTTAAAAAATGATCACACATCAAATAAATCAATCTACGTTCACGCCAAAAAAATAATAAATAAATAAACAAAAATCCGTACTCTCCCCATCGGTAAAGTTAAGCCCAAAGCATGACGTGATTTTGAGTAGGGTCCGCGTGGAATTGTTTTATAATTTACCTTTACGGTTTTCGAATTAAAATTACTCGTACACCGGTACGAAGGTTAACGTATAGGTATAATAGGGCCGAGACGCCTAAAGGTAAAGTCTGCTTTTTCGGAGACCAGCTGAGCCCCTGAAGAACGAAAAGGACGACAGTCCTTCTTTGGGCTTTTGCCTCAGCCCAGATTACCTGTGGCCTGACATTGATTGGCATTAGCAACATCAGATTTCCCCGGGCCGATTTCATTCCTAGCAATTACCAACCGGAGCAAAAACCGCTTTCAAATTAGATCTAGATATATATTTTCATAAAATTTAATTTAACATAAAAAAAATAAGGGCGTGCTCGTCACAAAAAGGACGAAAAGGCAGCGTAATTACTATTGGAAAGTTTCGTTTAAAAAAATCGACCCAGATTATTTTTTTGGATAATTATCTTTTGGCGATAATTGCGTGTGTATTATTATTAAAAAATCATGTAAGATATTTTTTGTATCGAAAGGGCCGCAGATAATCGCTCGGGCGAAAATCGTGTTGAGAAAATCTCGCTCGTGATTTACAGAAAAATCACGATATAATAACTTCATCGATACGAAATTGGCCTTCGGGAAATTAATAACAAAAAAATGCTCATATAAAACAAAGACTAATAGCTACGAGGCATCGTAATTGGATCTAAGCATCTAAATGCATGTTAAAGAAGATTACATTATTATGTATTGGTATATTGAAAATATTACTATTTTTAAATATAAAATGCTTATATTCTAACTGCTTTTGTAAACAGTTTTATTTCAATTTAAAAGTCTACATAAAGCTCGAAAAGGTGAGTTCAACGCAATCTATGTGTCGCGCCACAAACTTTTATAAGAATTATTTACGTCAAAGGCAGTGGCGTGGAATCGTGAGATATAAACAATTTATTTATTAATATATAATAAATATTATCACAAATATATTTAATTTACTCTAAAATTATTATAAATACTATATTATTTTTAAAATATACTTAAATATTTTTTTATAGATTTTTTTTATTATATTTAAAATTCATAAGTATAACTTAGATTCCTAAACTTAGCTTTCAATAAATTGTTTAAGTACTATGTATCATTATTTATCATAAACAATCAAGAAAAGACAATCAATTTTTTTGATTTCGTCAAAATAAACGCCGAAATTTTAAAAGCAAAACACTAAAATAAAATTATCAGAGATATTTTAAATCAGTGTGTGATTCTTTGCGTGAATTGGGCTTTATTGACTTTTTGGAAAAAAAAATATATAATGTGTTTATAAACCCTTTATTAAAAAATCGATTTTTTAATGTAATTGAATGTTCAAAAAATATATTAAATTTGAGTTACTTTTAAATATGTCATTTAACATTTAAAACATAAATCACTATGATATCTTTTTTTATATACAAATGATTTTATTCAATAGGACATATACTACATATTTGTTGATTTCAACCCTTTTCGTATTCATGAGCATACGTATGCATAATTAAATTCAGAAATTATATAATCAAGTTTCCATAACGAGCCGCAACTTTCCACGGCACACCCCCTTAGGAAAGGTCGGCAGGACACGTATACGGGGTGTGGGTGAACCCCCACGAGCACACATTGAATACGCCCTTCGTAAGGGGTTCGTTCCATACGAAGGGGGAAACGAAAGCAACAGGAAGCGGACTGATGCGTTTCCATTTTTAACTTTTAACCCACACGCTGGGCCGCAAGTTCAGCGAAAATTCACACAAACACGTACGAGGTGATCTATTATCTTAAAATAATAATAAAACTACGAGACGCCACTGCACGTAGTAATTTTGTATGCAATTTAGCGAGATGACTTTCTTCTTATGAATTAATATCGTTGAACATCGAAGAGGTGTTATTATTGCATTTTTTCTTATATTCACATTAAAATTCACACTTAACATAATATAATTATTGAAAAAATTCAGCGCTGCCAAGATGAAAAGGATGTGCAATTATATCATTAAAAAATCAATCTATACTGGATATAATTGCATGTGTGATGCATTGTAATTATGAATTACATGATTTTTAGTATTATTTATTATCTTTCGATCATGTACAAGGAAAAATATTGTCAGGGAATGTCAAAAATATTTTATGCATGCTTAGCTACTTTTAAATAATAAAATAAATTAGTTATTATTAATTATCAAAAATGATATGGCGTTATAAATATGCAATAAAAATAATATATGATCAGTTTCAGATTCGTAAAAATACATAAATATATCTGTATAAAAATCTGTAGAAATCTATTTACCTTAACGCCTATATTTAATCAACAATTATGAAGATACGAGTCCAGAGAGCAATTTTGTAATTCACTTATAGTTAATCATGTATTTTTTTAAGTTCATCTCTGAAAATGGATGGCTATTCATTTTAAATGAACGCCATAAACGTTCACCAAGTAGCTTTTGAATATCAACGGTAGCTGCTCCTTTCGCATTAAGAAATGGATCATCAAATAATTTTGCACTTAGCGTAATGAGAAGTATCAAGTCCAGAAAATATTTCTGAAGATTTTGTTTTATTTTATAGTGATATAGCATTAAAGAGTCTGAGTAGTATTTTTATAGCACAATAAAAACATATTTTTCTTTCATTTTTAATCTCTAAAACTAAGAGTTCATATTGATTGAAATATCTTTAAATTGATTTCGAGTTGTTTAATAATATTTTTCAATCAGTCCCAATAGCCTTGCATTAATCTTTATACTTTAAATTCACGCTATAAATTAAAAAAGTTGACATTGAATATCAACAAAAGTTTTTACTTTCGCACAGAAAAAATGGATTATTAAATATTTTTCTGGTTGGCGTAATAAAGATTACTGGGTCCAGATAATATTTCTGATAAATTTATTTTAGTTTATAACGATAAAACATTTAAATTATACTTAGAAAGCGTCTGAATTTTTTATGGAACAATAAAAATTAATCTTGCTTAAAATTTGTATTTTAAAAACTAGGGGTCATTTAATTGATTTTAGGCTTTCATAATAATTTTTAAATTAGTTCACCAGTGATAATCCTTTCTTCCTGCTTTAAGCTTACGCCATGAATTAAAACTAGTTAGTGTTGAATATATACAAAAGTTTCTTCTTACGCACAGAATTTCGAACTTGACAAAATAGTGAATACGAGGTCCAGAAAATATTTCTAAAACATGTTATTTTGTTATTGACTTTGACTGTGCCTGCTTTTTTTGTGATACTCGATGCGCCTAATTTTTCGGTAATCGTTCCATTAAAAATGGTTCTTTTTTATTAATTTTATATTAACTCTTTGAATAAGTTTATAATTAGCAACGAATGATTCTTTATAAATAAGATATTCTCTATGAACTGAAATGACTATTTATTAGTTATTTTATTTCAAATATCATATGTACGACCTAGCTTGATTTTTATTAATCATCATAATATCATCCGCGAGATTTGGAAAATCTAAGAAAATCTAATCTGTTGATCATAATTAAAATTATATAATAATCACTAATTTTTGAATTTCTATTTTTTTAATCATATTCACTATGCTTTTTTGACACCCAACGCGCGCCAATTTTAGAACATCTAATATTTTAGTAAATTTTTTGCATTTTTCATAAAATTCGTCGATGAAACGCCTTTTTATTTTAAGTAAGTTCATCGCCATAATTGCAAACAGATCCAGAAGAATCACATCTCTGAGCATTGGTTTTAGGCCTTAAGAAACGCCTTGTAAAAAAATCGTATAATAATTATTTTGCATATTTTTTTATTACTAATATTAAATCAAATTGAGACACTTTTAAATGCGCCATTTGCAAATGCGTAATAAACTTAATTTCCATACTAGTTATTACTATATAAATAAAGTGTTACAAAACAAGTAATTTATAAATGCTAGTTTTAACCAGATTAAAGTTAATTTATAATTTTTTTTTAAATATTTGTGTAAAGAATAAAGTAAAAAATTATGTTGATATTGAGTGCACATATTGGTAAACTGCATAAATAAAAAATATTTTTTTAATATGCATTTTTTATGAAATATTATTTTGAGGAAAGCAAAAAAATTTTCAAGGGTAAAATAAAAATATTTTTAATAAATAATATAAATGCCTATTAATTGAAAATAATAATTTTTGCATTACTGATTATTTTTTCATTGCGAAAATTAATTGCTTAATTTTTACCCAAGCTAATATTTTCAGCTTGGGATATAATTTACATTATTTTGAGGCAAACTAAAAATTTTATTAAGGGTAAAATAAAAATATTTTTATTAAATAATATAAACGCATATTAATATTAAATATTTTTTTTGCCCTAAAAATAAATAAATAAAAGTGAGAACCAATTAATAGATACCCAGGTAAATGGCTTTGGCCAGGAACTGGAAAAAAAAAATATTAGACACTGTGTATAAATATAAATTCTTGGACTAGTGATTATTTTTACATTGCTCAAATCAATTGCTTAAATTGCTTTAAAACTATTTAAATAGCAACAACATATTAAACTTAACAAATATACAAATCAAATTACACAAAGCAAAACATCTAATCACTTAACAAACTAATTTAGTTTAATATTCATTTTCACTATCAAATTATATTAATTATAATTGTAAATAATTATTATTAATAGACTTTAAAAAAATGTTTTTATTAACAAATATGGTGAAGAAGGAAAGAGGAAACCACAATATTTAATTCGTTTCAACAGAAAATATATTTGATTCACCATTTCTTAGTATACAAGGAAAAATAAATTTATATATGTATGTACGTATAATATAAAGTATATCGTAAATACTTGAGAATGTGCAAAAAGTTGTAATTTTAAAATACAAATATATTATGATTAGATACAAATTACTTTATTTCTCTTATTAGATTAATCTATGTATTTAATACAAATTTATTAATAAAATATTGAAATAAAATTCATTTGAGGCGTATTTTCTTAATATATCTTTATTCCAGAGGTCACCGGACGTCGAGTCGCGAGCCGAGGGAGAGTTTCTCTTAACTTTGTGTGCAGCAGCACAAAAGGCGAACTGCATCCGCATTATCCGGAAGTGATCGAGTTCCCCTGACAATGGCAGCTTTTCCCGCCTGACCGGAAACGTGCGCTTGGAAACTCGGTACCTGAAATATGTACCCTTTCCGGAAATACCTCTCCCAGGGGTCGGCGAAAATAATAGAATCGAAGCGATAATACATTCCGCCGACTAACTTACGTGCTGCTACTGCTTCTCTACTATGGCCGTATACGATTGAACGGTTCAAAGTCGAATAAAGGGATTTTAGTGGGTATCAAACAGAATCAAATTTACGGTAAAGTATCTCAAATAGTTCAACTTCAATGTGAATATCAAATAACTAGCATTTAACCAGCTTAAAAAAAGCGAAATTTGATATTGAACACTGAATTTCTTCAAAATGTCATATTAATTATTTATTCAATGTTTCAAAAAACGCTAAATTAAATTTCTCCTCGTGAAAAGTTGATATAAAAAGATAAGTAAATAAATAGTTATTAATAATATTATTATTTAATGGGCATTTAAGAGTAGCCTAGTCGCCAAAATTTAAATGTAAAGACGCTAGAATATAAAATTTTATGTCTTATACAAAAGTATCTAATAATTTTCTTGAATATTAAAATCACAAAGATTAAATATTGACGATATAAAAAATAGTGCTCTATTTAAGAATGATTTATTTATTTATTGTTTGAAAAAAAAAATTAAAAATAAAAATAAAGTTACATGAGTAGTCTAACAATGCATTAAAAGATTATTTTACATTGTATTAAATTAGGAAGTACGAGGGTTACGGAAACTCTTCAACAGTATATAAGAAATGTATTAGATTTTTTCATCCCCCAATCTGATAATTTAAAACGCATAGTTTACAATTCGCCCCTTTGATTGCTTTCTTCGGATTATGTAATAGTATGATCAAGATCTCCGCCCAGAAGACTGATTGCCCCAACTGATGAAAAAGCGTTTTCACTTATCTCGAATAACAAAAGGCGTAACGTCACTGTGCAAAATTCTCCAACCTAAATACCTCCACTCAATAAGAAGGCATTGTGTCGCGTCGGGTGGCGGTGACTGGGGTAGTTATCTACATAGGGGTGAGATTTCTTTCTTGCCTCTTTCTTTTCTCACACAAACCGTTTTCAATTCTTCGTTTCGGCGCGATAAGTATCGCACAATGCCGGGCGAGACCTTATACGTACACGGCGGAGGAAGAAAATGGGTTTTAGTTTTTCGCTGATTGAGCCGTCATTCGCCATATTTTTATTCCACTGCCAAGACGGAAGATATTTGGAAAGAGATTTAAGGTAACCATTTTTTATCCGACATTGTGTTGCCGGGGAGCTGCGCCTAATGGCGTCTCACTCTCGCGATTGTACCGTAAGGTGGAACCACTCAAGGCGGTACCTCTTGTCTGCTCGCGTCTGCAATGAGTAATGATCGCTGATGACTTTCAGGGATAGCCAATCCGGGATTGGATGAGAAATATTAATAACACCCCTAAAGCTAAGCTAGTTTAAACTCTTATTTGATTTGATTATGAAATTTATTTGAGAAACTAAGGTTAATTTTGGATAATATGCTTACATATGTATCATTCTCGTGAATTTATAAAGATTATTAGTATTAGAAAACATCCTATCTAGAGAAGTACAAGTAATTTTTATGCAACTCTCGTTTGATGTACGATGTATATTGCGGATTAATGAAGAACTGGCCCAGATAAAAATAGAAGCAAAGACCTCAGTTACAAAAACGCATTTATCTTAAAAAGTACTTAAGTATATGGTTCGCTCAGATATCTGTTTTCCTGGAGAAACTTCAGCCAACTTATTTGTGATTATGGTAATAAGTTCAGAGCCCAAAACATATGATAAACTACTACTAAAACTCATCGTTTTGTTATGATAATGCAACATGTTTCAAAAGTGTTAACAGTAAAAAAAATGAAGCCATATATTGTCACTTATAATCTTGATCAAAAAAATATGAGTAAAATGTTATCATATATCTTTAATGATCGATGAAATATGAAAACAATGCCAAGAACTGTTCTTTATGAAATGGTTACTAAAATATTGGATTATTCGGACTATGCGCGCGTTGGGTGTCGAAAAAAAATAGACGCGATAATAAAATCGTTCCAAGACTCACTAAATAAAATTAAAACCATAATGGTTATGTTACAAAATAAATAAAATATTGTTCTAAAATATTACTAAATAAGTAAAATATAATCACAGAAAAAACTATATCTGCTGGTCCAAAAGTTTTTAAAAATGTTAAAAATAGTGTTTTTTATAGATAAAAATTCAAAATCCAAAAATTCTGATTTCTCGAGAAATTTGCTGATTTGTCAAAAATTTTCATTGAGCCTTTTTTTTGGTAAAAATTAAATTTGTATGAATATTTTTAAATGTGTTACAATTGATGTATTTTTACGACTGCATAAGAATAGATGGGTTTGTTCCAAATGTTTGAAAATATGCATGCTCTCTTGAAAGTATTTGAATCACAAAATTTTTTTTTGCGATTTTCTTATCTACTCTAATAAACATTTTCTTTGCTTTGGTAATCTAATAAATACATTAATAATCAGATAAGAAATAAATCGACAGAATGCAAAAATGTTTGGGGGCTTTCCACAGAGTAACGCCATAAAATTTGCCTGTCGATGAACTTAAATCTCGTTCTTATAATAATACAAAATGGTTCTCATTTTTATCTTGTTCGAAATATAAAAAAGTAGCATTAGCTGTTATTGCCATTTTTAACTATAATTCGAGATAAATACTGAAGCCTGAAATTAATCAATTCTGATTCTTTTTAATAAATCATCATCCTTTAACAATCATCCAGTTCTTAATTTAAGATTAATAATATAAAGGTATTTACAATATTATTATTTATTAATAAATTCCCATATTATATATAACATTTGCTTATTTAGCAAAATTTCTCGAGAATTCTTAAGAAAATGAAACATTATTTTTAATTTTTTACACACTTCGTTAAGATAAAAAAAAATGTTTTACGAAGACATAAATATGATTTTTAATAGTAATCTGTAAATGTAAAGAATTAGTATTTTGACATCTACAGATTTTAGAATAAATAATAACAATTTAATTCTGATGTAAATTAAAGGTTAGAAATATTTTAACGAATCGTTAATAAAAAAAATCACTATTTTTTATGTAAAGCGCTCGCTCGTAAATTAAGTGCTAACATGTTTTAGAAATATTATTTATACTTTGTAATCATCATTACACTAAGTGCGAAATTTGTATATTAATCGTAATAATCCATTTCTTCTGTGCGAAAAGAGAAGCTACTGTGGGTATTTAACGCCATCTTGCTTCAGTTTATGGCAATGAAGTTATGAGGGTGGATTGTAGGAGAATGGATCTGTGTTTTTTAAGGTATAAGAAATGAAGTAGAAGACTATATACTATCACTGATGAACTCTTCAAAAAAATAAATAATGGCTTATAATGATCGATTGATTCAACTTCAACCCTAATAATATTTTATGAACTTTGTATTAAACTCTCTGAATAATATAAGTTCAGATTTAAGATTCTCTTAATGATTTATTTTTTTATATACTTAAAAGCAAAAGTATTAACCAATTGACATATTTTACAGCAATATTGAAATTGTATTAACTAATCTTGAACACAAAACTAAATTAAGTGATATGTGAAATTAAAAAATAAATAAGCAACACCCCTGATCGATAGTCATTAAGCTCCCTGGTTAAAATAATCGGTTCAATAATAATCGTTATAACTCAAACCGCTAATCGACCGTTAATTACCTCACAAATGAATTGCATATTAAAAACTAAATGATTAATCCTGTGCAATCTATCACACGTAACAATTTGTTCTAAGCACACGAATATTATAATGAATAATTGAGAATTCCTTTGTGTTATTGTTGAAAAAAATATGCAAATGCATTTTACGTACTATTTGCATAATGAAACGTTGTACACCAAAGACGTATGCAAATTTGTTAAGATAGTAATTAATAGGTGTGGACGAGTGCACATTAAAACGAATATAAAAAGAACTATTTGTAAAAATAATAAGAAGATAATATCTACAACATTTAAATTATAAAATTATATACATCTGATATAATAATATATATTTAAAAACTGCATGATCTTTAAAAATGTGTAGTATTTTAATTAAATATTTTATTTCTAATCGTTCTAATGTTAATCTATATAGATTTTATGAAACATATAATAAATATATAATTTCATAATATACAATAGCTTTTTGAATCCGTTTCGAACAATCTCAAATGATTAATGCACGTAACCGTTGCGATCGTAATCTCCTTGCCAAGATATTTTGCAATTGGCGTTCGTGCTCTTGTAACAACTGAATAAACACTGTTGCTATAACTTTGTGTATTCTCTATTTTTTTTTATCCAGGGGCTCTTAGAACCAGTTATGTGAAAAATATTCCTTTAATGATAAAGGGCGCAGAAAACGTTTAGCAAATAACACGTTTTATATAGAAAATATCCTTCGTATCCCGGGCGACGAGAATGTCAAAACATATTTTTTTCCCTTCTCATCATGTATTATAACGACATCAGAAAGGAGGCTATACGAAATGGTGTAATGATAACTTGCGCGCGATTGATGGTGCACAATTTTTATTTCATGGCATTTTCCCCCGAGGAAAACGGAAAAGACTGTCATTAGGTCATTATCATTAGGTACTATGGGTAAATTAATTGTATGTAATAAATGAAAGTGTTTGTATGTGGACTCAGTTGAACGAGTTATGGATAACATTGTTTAAGTAAGTTAATAAATTAAAATTTACCGTCGTTAAAAAGACATGTAAATATATTAAAATATTTTAATTTATGAATTGTATATTTTTAATATAAATATAAATATTATTTAAAGCATAAATAAATATTATTGCATTTAAAAGTTTATAATTATGCATACTTAAGATATATAAGCCTCAGATTTAAGTGTTATAAATCTCCTAGTGCTTAAGCATAATCGTGTAGCCTTTAATCTTATTTATATGATAATAATATTTTTTTTAATTACATTAAATATATGTTTTAATAAAAACTAGACTAATAATATAATGTAATAGTAAAAAAGAATAAGTTTTTATACCAAAATCTTATTTTAGCTAATAAGTAATGTACATCAATATTATTAATTAATTAAATAATCATAAATTATATTCGTTACCTAATAATAATGAGGTCAAGTTCAAGGCTTTCGGTTTCCAAATCACCTGTTTATGTTTGGAAAACAATAATATGGCCGCAGTTTTCCCATCGAGGGCCGTTTGTTTCCTCCATTCGCCCTCTTCCTCCTCCATTGTGTACACTTGTTGATTCTGGATTTATGGTCGTTGGCCTCTCCGGGTAAGTACGCACGTACCCAGAGATATATTGCCTTAATGGTTTATATGATTACGATCGTACTACCATATTAACTTCGATATGCCACGCACCCAATAAATTATATTTTTAAAAAATTAACGAACAGGACCACTTGTCGCAAAGACTACCGGATTGCTACTGGAAATTTTCTCATAATTAAAACTTTGACGTGACACATGAAAGCGAAATTTACGACCCTCGTCCTTTTATATAAGAAAGCGAAAATAGACAACAGAAGGTGAAACTCATTGTGTATGCACAAAAATTTGCACAATCGCCATTTGTGCGCAAACGTCATTGTTTTGTGTTGTTGAAAAATTTACGACTCGCCTATGTCCTTCTGTCTATTGATGGATGACAATGAAGACTACTGTGCATTGACACCTGAGTACCTAACTTACCCGAGTGCAGGTAGCTATGCAAATAACACACGAAAAGTGAAAGCTTTATGTCTATTCAGATCTCTTTGTAAGAATTACATTATTCTATAAAAATAAAAAAAATGTAAAATTTGGTTCATTGCTAATTATGCTCGTTTTAAATGCGCCATTTTTTTAATAAAAGCAGATCGTGTAAAATGTATATAAAAAAATCTTTTATAGATAAATACGACAATTAGATCGCTATGGCATTAAGATGCAAAATGTTTAAAATAAAAAATACAACTATAATTGCACATATTTTTTAATTGTTTTTATGACATTATTTTCCTTGTAGAAGGTAATTGTGAAATCACTGCATTATTATCCATTCCCTATTAAGCTCATTGTCTAACTGATGTCAATACACAGTAAGAAACTTATCGTCTGAACCATCTGAACCATCTGAACAACAAAAATTGTATTTATTTTTGTTCATAAAAGGCAATCAAATATTGCCCCAATATAAGAATTGAGGTTAAATTTGTGATGTTATCAAAATATAAATATACTCATATTTAATTAAAGTTTATTTATAATATTTTCAACCTTTAAATATCATGTATAAATTACCTAACATAATCCAATTTAACTTTACCTAATTTTAAAGAATAAATGAGCCTGCTAAATTGCTATGCCAGTTATTTGCAAAATAAATTAATAAATATGACAATAATCAAATAATACAGATTTATATCATTGCCGCTATATGGTTTTTATTATAAAAAATGAAAGTTAACTAATAATTGCTATGCTGCAAAAAAACACTTTCGTTAAAATCTTTATTCTCTATTTTTCTTTTAGAAAGCGAGTGAGAAATCACTACATTTTTGTCCACTCCCTATTTAACTGCTATCCATCTGAATAGGGGTCCAGAAAATTTATCGCCCACAATTCACCGCCAGCATTTAATCACTAGCAGTTAACCGCTGCGTCAATTGCTCGCTTATGCGATTTATAGCCTACAAATGATCAGTAGCATATTTTATCGCCAGGCAATACATATAATTAAAATAAGTTTTTTATATATGCGTTAGCCACCCGCGGAGTGAATAAATATAGTTATTGATTACAAGTGGACATTGATACATTTTAACTGACCTTCAAAATATAACTTCACTATAATAGTTGCGAAATGATAGTTTTAAAACTAATTATAGTTTTTAAGCTTTTATTAAAATAATTCGTAGTTTCATAGACATTTTAGAAGAGCATATAATTTAAACCCTTAAAATACGTCTAGATTTAAAAAAAAAAATTTAGACCACATTATCAATCAATCAATGAATAAGCGAGTGTGTATAAAAACATGTTATGCTTCAAGACGGTAAAATATGCTGGCGATCATTTGAAGGCTATTCATTGTTTATGCGATCAATTGAGGCGGCAGTAAACTGATAGCGATTAATTGCTGGTGGTGAATTGCGATGAATTACATTTTCCTAGACTCATCTGAACGACACATTAAATTATTATTGAATATTATACTTAAGGCTACTTAAAAACGCGGCATCTATTGTTTTGTACAAATATTAAAATACGAATATTCAATAAAAGCTTTTTTTATATTTACAATTTTTAAATATCATGTAAAAATTAGACAATCTAATCTAGTTTAGCACTTAGAATGCAATTTAGAATTCACTAAGTCGTGATTAGGGCTTTCAATATAATATTCGAATCATCCAATTTTCAACTACATAAATATTCGTTTTTACTATATTGAATGAAATTTGTAAAAAAAAATACGGTGGTTAGCATAAAAGAACGCATTCCTTCGCTATTTCATTTGAATTAATTGTGCAGGAAAGAAAATTTTAGCGCTATATCTCAGATTTTGTTTGTGGTGGACCGTTAAAATGCCGCTGTTTTTATGCTCGTGTATTGGAAGCAAAAAACCCATTAGATTTTATGATTTTTCACATCATTTATATATATTTTAAAATATTAAAACTGATCATATAAAAACTAGGGTTCTCAATCGAATATATGAAAATTCCATTATTCTAATTATTTCTCGATTTTCAATTATATGAATATTCGTTTATACTATCACGAATTAAATTTAAAAAAAATCTTAGAATGAAACATTTTGTATACTTTAACAACATAAGTAGTTGATTTTTCTCTCAATATACCCGCGTGACTAGTGCCGCTCCAAAATTCATGAAATTTGAAGTGCAAGACAATGAGACGCTTCTTCTTAACAAAAAAAATGTTTCTACACCTTTGAAAAACATTTGTGAATCTAATATTTATCGGCCGTGTCTACTATGACCGAAATACGCAGAATGAGTTAATTTAACTAAACAAAATGTTGAAAAGGCCCACCCTTTATTATCGTATAAATCTCAAAAACAAAAGTGTGTCCTACTAGGCTACTTTAAAACGCGCCACCTATGATTTTGTGAAAATAAAAACATACTTATATTCAATAAGAGCCATTTTCATATTTCCAACTTTTAAATATCGCCATATAGTATTTATTGTAAATAATTCTAATGAACTAATGTTCCAAAAAACACTGTCTTAAAATCTCTAATTTTTTTTATTCTAATATTATCGTCTTAGATAGCTTTGATAAATCAATACATTTTTATCCATTCCCTATTAAGCTCACTATATAACTGCTATTAATATTATACATATTTGTTATCTACCATCTGAACCATCTGAACGACACCTGAAGAAGTTTTGCATTTTTTGTTCATAAAAAAATATCGACTTGAGGATACTTTTAAATGCGCCACTTGATATAAATATACTAATATTTAATAAGATACTATTATTATTTCTTCAATTTTTTTATGATCATGTATTATAACCTATTCCAGTTTAGCTCTCAAAAAGCGATTGAGAAATCACTATGTTGTGATTTATTTCTTTTTAAGCTCATTATGTTACTCCTATGTTACGTTAATAAAAAGCAGTTTTATATTGTCATATCAAATCTATCATCTTAAGATCTTATGTAAACACCAGTTAAAATATTGTGCTACCTATATATATATAGATAAGATATAGAATGGATATTAGCTTACCAAATTGGCTTCTCATCCAAGGGTAGAGCGGGCTCGGTAAAGAAGCCGCAGCAGCTGGAGGTGCGGGTGCTTGGTGTAAAGGTGCTTGGTGCAAGGGCATCTGGGTCTGCTGCTGTGGGCTGAGTTCTTCTACTCCGCCGTACATCATGTGCTGCTGATGCTGCATTTGGTGTGGCGGTACTCCTCCCATGTGGTGCGCGACTTGTCCTTGGTGTCCCTGGTGGCCAGGGTGGCCTTGGTGTCCGGGGTGACCTTGATGCGCTTGGTGTCCGGGGTGTCCTTGGTGTGCCATGTGATGGTTTCCCATCGACGCCTGCTGACTCTGGTCCAAGGGCGGACTTCCAGATAGGACACCCCCATGCGCCGCCGCCGCCGCTTGCAATTTGCAACTGGCATAAACGACGGGCGCTTGGTGGCCATTGGGTGGTCCGTAAGCGTCGGCCTTTTGACCCATGTGCCCCATCTGACTAGGACTGTCGGGTCTGTAGCCTCCGTTCTGGTCCATTTGTTGGTTATAATAAGGCGCGTTCCTAATATCCATGCGGTCGTAGGGTGGAAATCGAGGATAGGGCACTCCTTGGGTGGGTTGAGCTGGTGGTCCGTAGTGGTGGGGTGCAGCTGGACGAAGAGCTGCTGGGTCGCAACCACCCTCGGGTATATCCCCAGCAGCCTGCGCAACCCCGCCATACTGTTGAGGGTGGTCGTGTCTCATGTCCGACATGTAAGAGTTGGCAAAGTATGACATACTATCGCAATTGTTCGCACTCATGTTGGTTGATTGATTATCACTAATCGAATTGATTCCTACTAGTATTTAAAAAGATTTACAAAATATGCGCACTATTCAGGCAAGTGTTTTGCCATCAAAACCACAGACACGAGAATCTTTACAGATCACAAAACGGGGACGAACACGATTATACTCTCTTATTATTATATGTATAAAACTTAGATCACTTATCACAAGAAGCTCTTCACTGCAGCGTATCCGATTGTATGTGAATTCCTGAAACGATAAAGGAAAATAACATTAATACAAAGTCCTTCATAAATTTAGACCTAACTTAATTATATTTATAATACAAAAATCATACAATATGCTTCGTCCCGAGGGACATGTTGGCACGAGGATGTCCATGACACTGGAGGGAATTTCCACGAGAGCAGAAATATTACAAACCGCCATTTATTCATACAACCTGACTAAACTTTACCGGGAATTTTTAGACAAAATTTCGCTTCTATCCCGTTTTATCGCCGAGGATACGTTAGAGATTGAGAGGGATGGGATGTGAGAGCACTCTGCAATTAGAAGCACGTGGTCCGTCATATTGAGAGTTCAGGATTTTCCTACAAATGTGACAGTTGATGGAGCGTGAGCGACAGCGTCAACGGAACCAACATTGTACGTTAGTTAATAAAAATTGATGATGTTTCACATCTGAAACGAAATATTTTAAAAACAAAGATTTTAAGAATGCTTTGTGAACATATAAATAAGAGTTCAAAAGATTTTGGCTAATCTAAATTGATTTCTTAAAATGTGTATTATGACCTGCGAATATTAAAATAATACATCTGCAATACTCTCAAGTCTAGTATACAGAATTATGTATTAATCTTATATATTAGATGCATGTTTAAAGTTGTGCACTACTCATTTTCGAGTCTGAAAATATGCGCACGGTTTCGCGGTCGGATTGCACAGCAAAAAATAAACAAAAATTCCTTTCCAGTCGGGAAAGGTCGATTCCTCTTTAAACAGAAGGCCATCCTGTCTCCACAAAAGCTCAAGCTTCATTAGCAACAGTTAATGAACGTCTGGCAGAGTCTCAGTCAACACATGACGTTCGTACTTCTTCAGTAACATATGCATCTATATCGATAAAAAATCGATCCACTGAATTAAATTATTTTTTACATTACAGCCAAGATGTGCGCGAATGAGAAAACGTTGACGATTTCTGCCATACATCATCATGCAAATGAGAAAAATTTATTATACACACATGACTGGCGAACATTAAAGGCACCGCTCGCTACCTACATTAGTCAATCTGCCGCGCGCGGTAGCTAAAGAACAATATTAATATTATTTTACTTTTTTTGCGCGCGTTGGGGTGTTTTTAATATGGGAATGCACGCCATAAGCCAAGCTTTACCGTAATTAATTTTCATGTAATTTTAATGAAAAGCGTCCGACGTTTATTTGACATTTTTCAGCTTTTCGCGAGCGAGCGTGAAATATTCGCCTGATGTTTTATAACGAGTGCGGCTCGCGAATGACGAAATGGGTAATATTTAACAATTTAACAAAAAACACGTTTAAAGGAATTGCAGAAGTATAATGAAATGATGAGATTAGCGGATTTAAGCTAAATGGAATAAATCCCAAAAATCTAATTAATCTATTAAAAGAAAAGCAAAAGACCGCTTCCGAAACTAACATATTTGGCGACCCGAAAGTTTTCACCGGAGTGTGTTTGGGTCACCACCGTGGGGGTTTTAGGGGTTACCCCACTCGACAAAGTGGGTAACGATGTAACCGCCGTTATCATGTCACCGCTGGGACGCCAACTTTTTAATTTAATCAACCAACTTTAACAACGCGGACGCATTTTTAGCATTACGAAAGGATTTTTCTTTCCGCGAATATTCGCTGCTCTAATTCATCTAGGCGACACAGAAAATGCATCTGATGTAGTTGACGAGTGGAAATTGTGAGATAATAATGAAAATATGCATAATTACCATTTAATATGTATGTAATTAAAAGAAACATTAACATAATGGAATAAATTATTCTTGACATTTTGTATTGAAGATCTCGAATCAAATAGATACGTTTCTGCAAACGGAATTATAACTTCATAAAAAGTTTATTGCGTATTTATAGCTTATCTTTTATTTCATAAGGATTGAGTTATGTACTGTTTTCAAGTTTCGCACATATTTATTTTAAAGCAAATTTTATTCCAACTCCATCTTGCTTAAGCATTTTCTCTAAAATTGAAAAGTTCGTGAGAATGTTGTCGTCCTCTACTCTCTTCTTCCAGATTCGAACCTTAGCTGAGAAATCTATATCCATAATTGTGACTTAAAACGAACTTAAATGGATAGATTTATCTGCAAGGTAAAAACGTTCCGAGAGTTGCCATCAAACTTGAGATTGAAATGCACTTCATATTATGCATACTTTTTTATTTTATTTTTTAAAACTATGTTTCAGAGAACTGCTTTTAACAAAATAACATTTACTTTACTATTGATACCCTAAGATATTTACTATATTTGGGTGCAGAGAAACTTTGTTAAAGTATGTTTAAGTTTGTTCAAGTATGTTTAAGAAAACAACCCATTTAATCTTGAAATAGCCCTTTGAATACATTTCATAGTTATAAAATTATTTTCAATCAAGAAATTCCGCTCCTTTTTAATGTACGAATATATTTAATTTGCTGTATTTTCAACACTCGTTTGGAATACATGAAACTATATAAATAAAAACCGACATTTATCATTACCATCATATTCTGATTTTAATTATTTCAAGCATATGTTATAAATATATCAATTCTTTGAGCAGTGAGTTGATTTAAAAAAAAATGTTAATCAAGAGTTGGTTCATAATACGTATTTTTTATAATTATTTCTATTTTTATTTATTTATTATTATTATATATTGGATTAATAACAAATTTTATTCTTGAGAAAGGAGGCAATGCAGCGCCGGTGCAGTTAACGGGGGCGTGCGTTAGTAAAAATAATGTTAATCTTTTGAGTAGTCACTACTCCCTACTCAGTAGTGAGTTAATTTATACACATTTGTTAATTTGTTAGTATATTATTTTATATTGCATTTGTAATTTATAATAAGTGATTCTCAAAGTTTTATTGTTTTGATTTATTTTACTAGATTTTTGTATTAGTATGTTTTAATAATTTATTTTAACACTTTTCTATTATTTAATTTATTTTACAAATGTATTATACATTATTCGGTATTTTTGGATTTTTTTTATAGAAATACGGAGGCTTTTAATATTTTTCATTAATTTAATATTTAATATTTTTTGTTATAAACATTTTTTTTATATTTTGATATATTTTTGTTATATTTTGTTAAACAGTATAAGATTGACCACCATACATGTACGGCGATACTTCTTAAAGGGTTGATCTGCAAGAGACATATGCTATTTTACGTAAGATGTAATTTGTTTTATATAGTGTAGAGCATGGTTTCCCAACCTATGTAATAAAAAAGCTTGAAAATATGTGCTAAGTATTCAACATTGATGTGTATAAATTCTGGAAGGAAAAGTTTCATATGTCGGTGTTTTTTTTTTTTAACTTAAAAATTTGATCGAATTTAAGCAATATTTTTTTTGATAATTAATCACACGATTAGTGCTTGTTATGTGAATTTTATTTATATGATTTCACTTTTACTGAACTTTTTTGGAGCCACGAATGCCACTTTTTACACGATTAATTCACGCAAATTCACTTGTACGTGATTTTTCAATCTTGGGATCCAATCTGTCAAATTTACAAAAGGTTATGGCGGATAATTTTTCACGCGTTTTTATTCTACGTGTTAATTCCTGAAACTAATTTATTGCATTAAAACAAGATTGGGTGTATACTTTTGGAAATGTAAATGAATTAAATAAAATTTGCATAAAAATTAATCGATTTTCTTGTACATTAATTTAGTCTGATTGCTTACAATACAGATTTTTTTACATTTTGACAAAAAAAAATATTACAGAATTTACATATTATTCAAAAACTACCCATGGATCTTCGGTTAAAAACAGTCAATTTGAAGAAAGAAAGGTCAATTAATAATCCAAAAACTGTGATTTCTTCAAAATCGAATATTAAAGAACAAGTGTCATCTATGAACAGACCAAAACGGAAGTACGATGAAAATTATTTAAATTTTGGATTTACGTATATTAACAATTCAGATGATCCTGTTGCAATGTGTGTTCTGTGTCAAAAAATACTAGCAAACAGTTCTTTGGCTCCAGCTAAACTTCGCAGGCACTTCGAAACGACCCACTCTGATTACAAAGAAAAAGACTTTAAGAGACAAGTGTCTGATATCATTTTTTTTAAATTTAAGAACACAAAATCTTCAGAGTCATTAGGAGTTTTATTTATTTGTATTTTTATGTTTATTAAATAAATTATATTTCTTTAATAACATTTTTTGTTTTTATTTATACTATTATGAATTACCCAACCTAAAAAATAAGCTGTGTTCCGCCAAAATTTTCGAATTAGCCAAGTGTTCCGTCGCTGAAATAGTTTGGGAAACCCTGGTGTAGAGCATAGTTTCTTAACCATTTACATCCACGGACCACCAAAAAAATCAAAAATGTTTTGCGGACCATCAACATTGGAATAAAATAATAAATATTTATATAATTGATTTTTTATTTAAAATAATTAATTTTGCAACACAGTATGCTGATATAACTATATTTAAGTATATTGAAACAGTCAGTAACAAGAAATATAATTTAAAAATCCATAAAATACAGCAAAAAATTCGATTGCTTATCGAAATAATAAAAATCAATTATTATATGTGTTTTCAGTATTATTTATAGATCTTCCAGAATTCCTATAGGGCTATTTAGAACGATTTCTAAATAGCCCTATGCAAATACAAGCGAATAAAGAACAGATATGAAATTAATTTTATTACTTGCGGCCCACCCAAAAATCTTCGCGGACCACCGGTTAAGAAACTATGGTGTAGAGTAGCTCATTATTAAAGATTTGTTTTATACCTAATATGTAAAGATTTATACAAAAGTTTTCTTTACCCAAGAAATACTCTAGAAATAATTATTGAATAGAAACATTAGTAAGAAATGATCATATAAAATTATTTTTTTCAAGTTTTTGTATTTTAATTTAAAAATATTTTATGAAAGAGGTACAAAAATATTAAAAAAAAAGACTGAAATTACCTATTTATTTTAAAAATTAAAAGTAATAATTTCATTGTATCTTATTTTTAGAAACTATTGAATCTATTACTTTGCATCTTGTTGTATTTATAGCAATAACTATAATGTTCTATCATTGAATAGCACAAACAAAATTAAGGAAGTCCTTAGATTATAAACAAATTAAGAAAAAAAATTGCAATTCTCTTTTTATTTGAGTATGTTTTAATTATAATTCAGTAAAATCTCTCTTGGATCAAAACAAGAAAAAGGAAGAAAAAAAATCAAGAAATTGTTCCATAAGCCAGGAAATGCATCTCTAACGAGAATATTATTTATTTTACATCCGATAATGGATCGGCGCGAATTAATAATTTGTCACCGTGATTCCAGACGTGATTGTTGTATACGTGTGTCGTGGAATGCCTTTATGTTGGACACCATTCAAAAGTCAGTCCGGCATAGCTATTGTCTCGTGGCCGAGCTTTGGCTGCATTGTTCGGAGGGCGACGGCCATTGGCGGCGCGTGACTGAGCCGTTAATTAAATAATTAATTTGCGAAATAAATTAACGTGACGAGCCGCTGGTACGCGTACTACTACGTAATGTGCATTAAATAATGGATTTGCACCGGAAACATACCGATGCTGCTCAGCGTTTAATTAAATATTAGTATTTATTACAAGTGTGTATTCTTATAAGAATCGATTATAGATTTCTTAGTAGACTAAAATATATATAGGTTAAACATACATATATAATCATCGTTCCAGTGAGTACCACAAGGATACAATCTGGATCTTATGCTAGTTTTGGTCTTAATAACAACATATATGTAGCCTCGATAGCCCGTTCGTCTTGAAATATTATCATCGATCAACCTCTACTAATTATAATTATTGTGTTTTCGTATTAGATTCGTATAAGATACTCAATAGCTTATTTATTGAACCAGTGCTGTAAAAATATAATTGCAGCAGTTTTTTGAACACTCAACTAACTACAGATTATATATATATAACCCTAATAAATAGCTCAAATCAAAATATTTCACACAGCAAAAATATTGATATGAAATATTATGAAAAATACCACGAGACGCCTTTGAATAACACTTTGCCTCCGCTCACATACATATACTTTTTCATACTCCGAAAAGTGTACAACACAACATTTTTGATATATATATATATATATATATATATATATATATATTTATATATTTTACTTTAAAAAAGAGAAAGAGCACGCGACGCCGGTTTATACGTTATTCGCTTTATAGCGGTTTAATTAACATTGCAGTGATAGCGGCTAATTGTTATATCGCCCGTCAAGTGATTTATCGGTGCATTAATCTACCAACACCTTTGTAATTGGCCCGTCCCCGGCCAGCTATGCGGCCCGTCAGCGGTCGCCGAATAATTGGCGTTCGGGCCGCACATTATCACTGACGCTACGATATTTATGCCCGAAATGCCCATTATCAACGCTAGGTATTGTGATTGTGCGCGCGCCCAGGGCGCAAAATTTTGAAGGGGCTGCAGAGTTGAGGGTTGAATTGTTTCGAAAATTCAAACCCCCAAGATCGATGATGGGGAGATAAATTATAAATAAATTCGTATTTTAAGTGAAAATTGTTGATTGCACGTTCAAAAGTAGCCTAAAAATGATGTATGAATATATATTTTCACTGGCGTTTCAGTGAAATCATATTCTAACACATGTTTAAACTGAAAAATACTGCTTTAAACTTTCGTCGAAACACAATTTGACAGTTGCAAGATGTCCTGTTCAAACTTTAACGAATTAACAGAATCAAAGTTGACATAAAAAAAGTTCTAAGACTAACTATAGTTTAAGAACTTTCATTAGGTTAATTCGTTTTGGTTAGGTTTTGATATGGTTTAATTTATTTTTATAACTATTTAATAAGAATATCGATTCAAAACTGCTACTGAAATACAAACAGAATTGCAATCTACTTCAGACTCGAATATTTTGAGACAGACAGTGAATAGATATTTGGTTGAAGCTGGATTTAAAGCGCGAAACCCAGCAAAAAAAATACTGAGAAAATGTAAAAGAATCGCTTTAAATGGGGAAAAGCTCATCGCCATTGAATCGTCGAAGATTGGAGAAGAGTGACTTTCTCCAACGAATCCAAATTTAATCTGTATGTATCAGACGGTGCGACTGTGCGCCATAGAAAAAGCGAAAGATTTCATCCCTTATGCATTAATCGATTAATCAGTCACCCTATGTGATGATCTGGGGGTGCATGATGGCTTATGGATTGGCTTGATGAATGAACCTTGAAGAAATTTCCCAACATACTGCTGAAAACATTTTGCAAGATGGTTCTGCGCCATGCCATTAAGCTCGTTCTGTGAGTCCAATTATAGTTTTACATTCAAACTTTATCTACAGATTACACAATTCAAAGAGTTAATGGGAATCAAATCATTAATATGGCTAGATAACAGCTCCAACCTAAACTTAATTGAAAATTTTAGACAATCATAAAACAACAATTAAGAAAAAATTTAGCTGAGCTGAAAAAACATATCATGAAATTGTGGGAAGAATAAATCGATCTTAAAATAATTGAAAGTCTGTATTTATTGATGCCAGCCAGAATAGAAGAATTTATGATGATGCTATAAAATTGTCTTATTTACAAACTTCTAATTTTTAAATGTCCTCTATGTTGTTTTCTATGAACAGAACCAAAAAAAGAGGTCGCGCTCACGTGTTAAGTTGAAGGCTCGCCATTATGCACTTGCTCGAACGACGAAAAAAATGTACCTTTCCCAGAATTGACGCAATTATACCATCCTAATTTTACAATACAATAAAATATAAATATATTCCTTGCTGATTTTTACAACGAAATTACAATATGCAGTTTTAAAATTTTGGTGATGTATTTAATTTAAAGACAGATTACAAAATCAATATTTTTATATGAATATGAACATAACTAAAATATATTTCTGTTTGTAGAGCGTTTAATTTTTAATACACCTAATAAAAATATGCAATGATCTGTATTAAAACAATTACTAAAACGATTTCATATAGAAAATATTTCCTTCATATTTAATTATTTTAATATGTTCTATACCCCTGCAATTTAATTATTTAAAGAAAGAAGCCTTTGTTTTGATTTTTTCTTAATATTGACCAAAAAATATGTAGTGGTTGAGGGTTGGTTTAGCGAGCAACCCTCCCGATAGACGCTGTCCATGTTATGCGGGGGTTGGAGGTCCAGGGGTGGTTCCGGGAGGTCCGGAAGGAAGTCGGAGGGCCTGTGGGAGGTCGCAGATTGTTTTACCTACCGCTCGATTAAAATTCCGTCCACAGCTTTGTGCGTACAGCCCGTTAAATAATTTTGCACAGGCCCTTTTCAATTCCACACGTATTTAGGCATGCGACAGACGATTTGTCCCTATGCACCCCTAAACATTCCGATATACGATTAATAAATAATAACAAAAACACATTTTAATTTCATCATAATAATATCTATGATTTCGTCGGCCATTTTGATTTGTAGCCATTTCCAATCATCCAAGAATCCGACGGTAGGAAGGCATAGATCATGATCGGTAGCAGCCACGGCCGAGTTAAATGTAACATGATGAAAACAATAGATCAATGTTGGTCCAGGGGTGGTTATGGGGTGGCTCTAGGGGTGGTTTTGAAGCGAGGGCGTGGGCTGTCGATGCATAGCTTATCCCCGACTTGAATTTTCGCCAATAATTACAGGGAATTTCCATTTCGACAACAATGCGAGCGATTAAAAATGGTGTTTTAAGGTCAAGGGGTAAACTAACGTAACTGATTCATTAAGCTCTGAATCTAAAACCTCAATCGTCCGATTCGTAGCTATTGTACCATGGTTTGTTATATTTCATTAATTCTTTTTAGTTTGAGTAGCGCAGATGCTCGACGCGTATAAATCAATCGGACGGAATCCAAACGACGCACATAGTCAAACGTGATTTTCTCGTTGCTAAAAAAAATGCCCTTTACACATAGATTTGTATGTGTGCGTAAAATACATTTGGATATTCGCAAAAAGAAAATTGAACCCCAAAAGGAAGAAGACCTTCAGCCCGTTCCGGCGGTGAAAAATAGATTTATAGGCTTTTGATATCGCACCTGAATGTTCCCGTATGAAAATTCGGAAAATTCGGAGCGACGATGAAATATTTCCTGTTATGGTTGCATTCGAATGTATGTATATACCTTATGGTATATCTATTACGTAGTATGATTCTAAGCATATCACTAAAATATTATAATATATTGATTTTAATTTTTCCTATAATATTTTTATGTAAAGATCAAATAAACCCTTTCTCTAATTCATCCAAACTTCATCCAAGGAAATGTATCAAGTACTTGCTTTTGCTTACATTGGCATTCTGATAGTACCACTCAACTCGACTTCGACCAGAGACTAGAGAGACTCGCAGCTTTTACAGCTTTACATCTACGAATACTACAATCTACAATTGTACGTCTATATCAAGGGTCTACTACAACTTTTTTATGCTCGTTTTATCTTTATATCTGTATATTAAACAACTTATCCAAAGTCTAATTGCTTACTTGTACATTTAAAAATCAGAACAAAGTTAAACTTTGCAAAATTAAATTTACTAATCATTATTAATTTATGTGCCACTCAACTTTTTTATGTTTCAATCAAAATTTATTTGGAAAAAATAAATATAATTTTATTATATCGAATAAAAAAATATTATTTCTTAATATAATGAAACAATAATTATTGCTTATTAATAAATTATAGCAGGATAGAACATAAACACGTTTTTTACATCAATAGATTTTTATATACGTCCTCTATCTTTTGTATACAGTGAATCTATTTAAATTTCGACCTTCTAATTTGCTCTGTGATAGCACTTAGTTTTTTCCCTCAAATTTATCATATGAAACGTATTAAAAAAAATATTTACCTATACAGTTTAATAAATAGAATAAAAAATAGTATAAGGATATATTTATTTCTATATATGTATGTTGCAATTTTATTTTCACTGACATTTCAGTGAAATCATATCGGAATACATTTCCACCAGTGATATATAATATTTGGCTACTAGTGAAAATATAATTTAACTGAGAGTTGCTTGTGAAATTATATGCATTTGATAAATAATATCAGTTAAATTATATTTTTGCTAGTAGAAATATACATCTACTAGTAAAAATATATTCGGATATAATTTCACTGAAACAGATATAGATACTTTATATAAGTGAAAATATAACTTTACTGAAAAATACACATCTTTCGTGTTCCTTGTGTAAGAAAAGATTGCCTAGCTATATATATTGTATATGTAGTATATATAAACATACAGATTATAAATACTAAATTCGATATAAAAATATGTCTCGCGTGATATTAATTAAAAGCGTCACTCAGCGCGCATTCCAGCGGTTGGGAAAAATTGACACGGCCGCGGACGGACCGCGAACCGCCGAATTTATTCCCCTGCGAAATTAAATATTTTCGACCGGAAATTCCCCCCTGTGAGCGGCGGCGCCATCGCTGATTTATGCGCTCGGGGCAAAACAGCAATTAAATTGCTTAGAAAATGTTTGAAACCAAATATGAAAAGATTCTCGAACATCGGAACTATCGATAGTTTTGGAAATTAATTGGTTAGTGCTAACCGATTTTAATAACTACTGTATAATCCATCGAGAAGCATTTGATTTTAAAAGTTTTGCTTGAATTTTATTGGAAAAGTGGCATCATCAAATTTGAGTAGAATCGTGTTAGACTTTATAATGTTTTCTATATACATATGTGCATAAAAAAGTAACTGACCGACTTTATTTAAACTATATTAAAGCTATATATACTATAATAAAATGTATAATCATAAATCCATAACATACCAATAAAACTTGAAGCAATCTGATTTATTTATATATATTTAGAAAAAACTGAAAATAAAACATTACTTTTAGTTAAGACTATACATTTTTATCTAAATAATATCGTTAAAATTTTTAAAGTTAAACTATACTAACTCACTGAATATGGTGGATCAAATCGATGTTCGATTATGCTACATAATAGTAATCAAAAGCAGTATAAACTTTTCAATAAATAAAATTACACCTTTGCCACCCCAACCCCAACAAATGGACGCTTATAAAAGCAATATGCTGCAATATCGTAGGTCCGACGAAATGCGATTTTAATATTCGCCACTGGCCAGACGACGCCGGCGTCCATTTCGATATTCAATAACCCTTCCCGGAATCCCGGTGTCCCGGAATCGGCATACATCACCGGCGGAAAGGCGGAAAAGCGCGCCGCTATCGGCTTTTCCCGTTTTCCACACCCCCGTTTTCCCGACGGCCTTTTTTCCCCACATACACACACCCGCCACTGTCGAAAACCACCCCGAAAAACGCCACCCCCACGGTCGTATTCGTTTTCAGTCTTTCACAGCGCAAACCGACGATTTATGGCGTGGTTAGGGCAAATTAATTGTTTTGTTTCGATGTGTATACGTATATTTCTTTTTTGTTATAAAAAAAAACAGTATTATTCCGAATTAGTACATGTGTATAACTAGCAAGCGATTGGCGCAACAAACCGATACACAAATGGTTCGATTTTGCAATTAAAATGTCACAAAATTCTTTTGGTGCATAAGTCAATACTATTATATAGATAAGACTTATTATTAAATACCTACAATAAATACTGCTATATACTAGTTGATAAAAATGAACGTTTATTTTATTTCACCAAACATTAAGTTCTTAAATACTCTAAATCTAAGTGGATTATCACAGCACAGACTAACCCTTGTGGTTAGTATTAAACCGCATTATGCTAAGAAATCTGGATCCCCCTAAGCTACACAATAAGAACGTGGTTTTGTTGTAAAAGCATTCAACACATATGTGATTGAGGTAAGATCCTGTCCGGCATATTATTTTTAGGATCCCAATTAAAATAAGTCACAAGGACAGTAGCTCAATCGAATATTTAATGAATGCTTCTCTCATGATCAATTTTATAGCGCAACGTGGCGAGCGGAGAATTCAACACTATGATATGCCATACAATATAAAAATATGATGTGTTAATTTTTGGATACAATATATGGCATTTTTTTATTTTTAACTACTTAAATGCAAGTAACTCACCGGTGAGTCACTTGTTGATTATTTTTTTAAAGCAAATTAATTAGTTATTTACATTTTTTTTAATTCCTAAAGATTATTGTACTAGCATTATTTATCAGTAAACCAAGAGATACTGACGCGTGAAGAGAAATAAGAGGTGACTCACTAATTAGTCACTGGCGTTTAAAGGGTTAAAGGGACAAGTGAAATTGGTGTATCGTAATATGATAATTCTTAATTATGCTAATATTTTTATAGTACTCATAAAATAATTATTTGTTTTTTTTTTGCTTAACCCTTTAATTGCCCAAATCAGATATATTAGCTTTTGCTACTTTAACTATAATTTACAGATCTGATGTCATCATTAAAAAGACAATCAGAAACATTTGAATGGGCTATAGGGATAACTAAGGTTTTTTATTATGTAATATATCGATAATTAGATACAATGTAATTAAAAATAATTAATACATCAGTATTATTACTTGAAAAAAAATCACCACAAAATAAATCGTAGATATGGTGCTAAAATTTCCTTTCCTGCACAATTAATTCAGATGAAATAATAAAGGAATGCATTTTTTAAATTTAACTGGCCGTTTTTTAGGGTCTAGTTTTACTAAATAATTTATACATGATGTAATGATGATGCACAACAGATCGCAAGATATACGAAAGCTTTGAAGGGCGATCATCGAAAAAAAGGCAGTAGGTGTATCTGAGAGTGGTGTGGGCGAAAAGGAAGGTGACTCATTGCCATGCAGCGGGCAGGACATAAATCACAAAGGCAAAAATCAATATCAATTCCGCAGTGATAGAGCGTTTATGTGGAATGGCAGCCAGGCCTAGGATAATTCCACGCTCGCCCTGTTGTTCCGGCGTTGACAGGACACCGGAACGTGGACATGCAGTATCAAATGTACGGACACAAATCATACATCAATCCGACGGATTAATCAGAATTCGCATACAATAACATTGCTCGTATATTTTACAGAACATATTTTGTACATTTTATTGCTATATATAAATAAATATTTATTATTGTTTTCAAAAATATATTATTACTATTGGGCTAGATTTTTATTTACATATTCTTATAAGCAAAATAAAATATATTAATAATAATAAAGAGTATCTATAGCTAGAAATTATAAATTTAAATATTTCAACAATTACATGGATTTTATATTTATTTTTAAATATATTTTTATTTCATTATCCCATCTAGGTGCAAGCGCACGAACTAAATGCATGGCGTCGAGGGTCAAGTCAATAACTTCACAATCGACAGAGACCTCTGCCACCAACTATCAAAACTAAAAAAATTTAAACTCTTCTACCCGTTGACAGATGGCACGACGAGCGTTATTTACGATTGTTAATGTTTGACTTGTCGAATGCGCGTCACAGTTATTACACATTCACGACCGAATGTGTCGCCGCCATTTATTTTTTACGCTAAGCTCGATTTGTCTCATCAGCGAAGCAGCAATAAATAAAATCGTCAAGTGTAATTAATACATCATAGAAGTATAAAATGTCAAGTAGGAATATCAAGTAAAAATATTAACTATCTCTGGATCAAGATATTTGTATTTTTTTAATAGCAAATAAACACTGGCATAATTCCAAAAAAGTCCGTCTAGAACTACAAATCTGTCAATGGCCAATCGTAATTTTGTAGATAATAAGCAAGTGTAGTTTAATTGGGATTATTATAAATGTAAAAAAATCTAGCGTTGGTAATACTTATTTTTAGTTAATAGGATCGAATCAGATTGAGGACAAACGATTCACAAATTAAAAAAATGTTCTTACTTTAAAATAATTTTAATAATAAACCTACAATTTTTTATTTATAATTTAAATAAATCATAATAAAACATCGTTACACTTTCTATATTTAGTGATTATTGAGTAATATTATGCATGAAAAATATTAGGCACTAAATATACAACATATTGAATTATATGCAGTTTTTAATTTATAGTAGAGTTGTACGTTGAATACGTTTAAAATTTAATTATTAAAAATTGTTCTGTACACAGTATCAAGCTATCACTATATTATTATAATCGTTTCATAAAAGAAACACAAATAGTATTTGAGATTTATTTTCGTAATCTATTGTACAAAAGAAAAATGATTGGCTTAAAGTTCTAAAGTATTAAGAGTAAGTATGTGTTCTGTATTACTATAAAAATAAACATTTGCCTTGTTTCATAATGCATGTTATTTTTTACGTGAATGTGACATTTATTTCAATATGATTGCTTAATGTGCCAGTCTTATTTTGCTATTTATTTCATAAAACCGTATTTTTTCGGAATATTAACTTAATTTATCCCCAACTATAACTTGAACATGACTTAAGTTTTAACTTGAACATGACTTAAGTTAACAACTTGAAAATGACGTACTATGTGTGCTAGTATACTATATAAAATTAGATTTTTAAAATGTTTTACCAATTTTAGTGAGTTATTAAAA
This sequence comes from Plectrocnemia conspersa, assembly GCF_051122295.1. Classification (NCBI taxonomy): domain Eukaryota; kingdom Metazoa; phylum Arthropoda; class Insecta; order Trichoptera; family Polycentropodidae; genus Plectrocnemia; species Plectrocnemia conspersa. Next base: position 11,081,489 of record NW_028277169.1, on the reverse strand, counting down.
TCATATGAAAATAATAAATTAAGCATTTTCCTTTTGACGCCCTCACTGATCAATAATTAGCACAGCATAGTAATTTGCATATTTTATAAAAATTAAAAAGTTTTACAATTATAAATGTAATTTATAATTAAATAAAATAGTTATTAATAACCAATAATTATTTTTAATTTAAATAATATTTTATATGTAATTAATTGATTTTTGCACTAATTGGTTAAATAAATTAATATCGTTGAAAACTGAGAAAAAGAATAGTTAAAAACTACGAATAATTGCCAAATATTATACAACAAAACAACATGCATCATTAAATGCATAACACACATTTTATTTTTTTGTATATTATACATCTAAATTGTTAATTTATATATATTTTTTTGTATTCGTGTTTAATGTTTTAAACTCACGCAGAAACTACGAAATTATTTACATTAGGGCGGGTGACGCGTATTCCGCGTCATTCGATGCACAAAACTATACAAAATAAAAATTTAAAAAAACGTGAAATCTAGATTTAAAAAATATGTTTTTAATACACTGAACTACGAAGAAACAGATTATATGAAAATATCAAAAAATTTTCAAAAAAAATGCATATCTTTTTTTAAATTGTCCCGCCTTTATAATGTTTTATTACAATTTATAGCCGTAGGGCAAGTGCCATTTTTTATTAAATTATTTGTGATATTTTTTAAAATTTTATTGTATTCATAAAATAAATAATTGATTTTAGCAATTTTGATTATTTTATGAAAAAGTTGAGTGGCGCTCAAGTACATCAAGATAAAGATAATAAGGTGGATTTTACAAATTTTAACTGTACTTTAATGTAGATTTCTTTATATATATATTGCAGTTTCTCATGACGCTATTTGAAAAAACTCAATGCAGTTTTTTTATTGTCACTAGCAGACCGTAAAACTATCATAATTCAAAATGTTTATCTATTATATATATGTATATATATTTATTTATGTGATATAGCGGGTTTTGTGACGATGATAACTGTAGTAATATTTATTATATACCCTTAAAACTCATAAATATTTCAGCTAAGCTCTTTAGCTAGTTTGAGTCGACATGCTATTTCAACATAGCAGCCATTAAAAAAAATAGTCGTGGCTCCGTTTATAAAATCATATAAAGAAAAGCAATAATGTTCTATAATAAATAATGTAATGAAATAAAAACGAATTTATTTAAAAAATAGTATTTTATAAACATACTTCATACTTGCAGCTTTAGATTTTTTTAAATTGTGTAATATAAATAAATATTATTTTTTATAAGTAAAAAAAATACTTGTATTCCATAGAATATCAAAAAGGGTAAATTTGTTCTATAATAGGAATAAGATAAAAAATAAAATTGATCATCATATATGTATGTGAGTATTATATATGGGATAAAACGATTTTTAAGGACACGGTAACTGCTGTTGTTTTAATTAGATATTTATGAAACTTTTTTGAAAAATAGATCTTTCTTAAAAAATAGAAAAATTTACTTTGTTCGCCACCTCATCAACTGCCTTGTTTCAAAATTGACGCTATAAAAAAACTCCATTGAAGAAAAAAGTAAATAGTTTTGTGTTTTATTATATACTTATGCTAGCACATTTTAATTAAATAAATATATCAGAAATTAGAATACATTAACTAGAAGTAGATACTTCATTTTTACAAAATTATATCATTAATTTTATAGAAAAGGGAATTAATTATATATAATATAAAAATTTGAATAATAGACAATAAATTAATATATTAAAATGAAAATTAATGTCAATATTTTCATAATTTACTTGTCATTATTTTTAAATCAAAAATTTCATTTGAAATATATGTACAATATATTTTTTTTATTAAACATTTTTTTTTCTGTAAAATATTTTATTTTTTGTAAATATTTATATAATTCAATAACAAAATATATAACATGACGCGTTTTCTTAAAGTGCAAAATATACAATTTCCTAGGGTGGGGGTAGTGACGAGGGTAGCGGAGTTTGATTGAGAGCTAGGAGTGGCTTGCAGCCACCAGCATGGCCGCCGCATCAGCTGTTCTGTCATTATCTCATTCTCTGACGAACAAAGCTAGCGAGACGTGTCGCGATTTGAATACAGCGGCTCATTCGATTTTAAATAATTAATTTATTTCTCAATATCGAATCAATTCAAAATCAATATCGAAAACGTTTACAGTCAAATCTAATAAGTTTAGTCGATAATCGAACGAGTATCACGCTGAGAGCGGGCGAGTTTTTTCAACAATAAATTATGAGATTAGTACTAAATCTATGATCCGGTCCACCAGTAGAGAGAGAAAGAGCAACAGATGGTCGATTCCGCCGAAATTTATTCACTGAAAAAATGTGGGGTTTTTATTGAAAGGCACGAGTTAATTAAGCGACCCTCCGAAAATTCAACGACAAGCGTAAAAATTCACAATTATGCTTAGATTTTCATTACTTGTGAGATCTAAATGAAGCGTTTTGATAGTTTATATATATAGGTATGTTTTCATGAGACTGAGTTTCGCCGTTCAGCAAAAACAAAAAGGATCTTGGAGTTTTTTAATAACGTAAAAGCTTCTCGGTTGTTACGAAAAAAGCCCCCCAGGAAAATATTCGGAAAACGTCCGAATTAGACGAGTATTCGTGTCGACGTTTCTAACAAATCAAAGCAAAAACCGAGCTTCCGTCGGCCAACGAACGTGGGCGTTCTTCTACAAAAACAAAACGAATAAAAAGAGGAGAAAAACTCGGATATACATATATAAATATATTTGTACGTATATACGAACGTGCACGTCTAATAAACGAATCTAAATAAGCTAGACTGAGTTTCAGAGAAAACGTTTTCAATTTTATAGTTTGTGATTGATTGCGTGCGACGCCATCGTGCTTAAATCGAAAGCCAATCAAACTTTAACCGTAAGCACGACATTTATGATGAATTTTAGAAAATTCGAATATAACAAAAATAAATAGTCGAGTTAATGATACATAATGTTAATTACATACAATTTTGTTTAACTAGTAATTAAGCGATGGATTTAGTATACATATATTATTAAGTCATAATACTGAAATTGCATATAAGTTTTCTAGCAAACAATCGAAGGAGTACGAGCAAGGCTGCGTGTCGTGGTAGTAGAGAAAATTATAAACCAGAATTCAACGGAATTGAAGCAAATGAAAGAGCACACAAAATGTACATGGCGGTACCAGCAGAATTGGATAATTCACTTTTTGGTCAGCGTGCACGTCGCGATCGTTCCGATTGATAAATTTGGAGCGGATTTCCAATGAAAATTGTGTAAAAGTGAAGAAAAAAAGAATAATACCGGTGATTAGTATACATCAGGCTGTGATTTAGCTCCTATGGCTTCTGAAAGTAATTATCGGTTACTGGTCGATGATTTTTTAGAGCCGTTTATCAATATTCTTTCAATAAAAAAGGCACACGCGACAGGTTGTCGTACAAACACTTTTGGCGGTATTAAACGAGTCCACTTTTGATACAATCGCTCTCCGATAACCATAATTATAGCATAATTGTTATATACCTATTTTTATCGAGCGCGTAATAAGAGCCTAGCGATCAGATAATCACACGCATTAAATTGTTAATGTAAAAAACGAAGCTAAATTAATAATATATATTTTTTTAAATACGAAAAAACACGCCAACATGCAACAAACTTAACGGTTGATATTTTAGCAACAAATGTGATGCGAATCGTGTCGAATTACTGGATTGAATATTTACCAAAGTAGATTATTCAGATTACGCTGTATGTAATGTTTGCAAGAACAGAATGTAAATTACACATTGGACATTTACACAATTATTTTTATTTATTAAACTGTAAATTTATAATATTTAAAAAAAAGTATCATAATAATCAATCTATTCGACAAAAAAGATTGATTCATTTTCAGAATGTGTAATATATCTTGCTGTAAATAGATCGCATAACACAGTACAAGTACATAGTTCGTTTGCAATTAAAATAGCACATGATCCATTGGCGCAGGGTGGTGAATTAAAATAAATTATGTTTTTTTAGTAATACAGCCCCGTAACATTATACATTGTATTAGATAATTTACGGTCGTGGCGAGAGTAATTACATACTTTGGCTTCATTCGTGAACACCCTGTGTGTGCTGCTATAGGCCACAACAATGTCGGTGTACTTTGATACGCCAAAGTCACGTGGGCGGCTTATTACAGTTATTAAGCGTATGATAGAGCTACGCCACTGTCTATCGCACCACGTCCGTGCACCAATGCAGATCGATCATCACGCCATTTTAACACGATACAACTAGGTGCATATGTTTTTGCTAGAGCGCTTTGTTACGAAAACTTTCGTCGGATTCCATCACAATGTGCGCGGAGCACCGAAAATCGGCGTTTGGACTATTTTGGAACGATTCCAGAAAGCGTGAATCGGCGTATAGTGAAATAAACTTGCCGAAGCGACGTTTGATACTAAAAACACACACGTTAAATAAAATCGATCGGCTTATTTGAGCACGGAATGCGAACCTGCGACAATTGCCACCAAAACAAACATACTGGAATTCGCTGGAATTCAATTCCATTCAAAGTTACTACTGTTTTTATATAAGAATTGTATTTATTTGCTATTCTAAAAAATATATATATAATAAAAAAATATTAAATTATTTAAAATCATTTTTAAAACACAAAAATCATGAATTTTGCTTATAAAAGTACGTTTGAACAACGTAAACATCATTTCTAAATCGAATTATTATATTTAAATACGATAGAAGGTCTAATAATGCGATATTATGTCATAAAATCATTTTTTTCAGGAACTGGAATTCGCTAGAATTCACTGGAATACTATTTAGAGCGTAATTATTCATGAAATTTCGTTCGTTAGACTTCACCGTTGCACATTTACGGCTTAATTGCAATGTAAAACTTCTGTTTTCATTCGTTTTTCATAATCAATCTCGCTGATTCAAAGGTGGCCAACCAAGAACAGCTGTCTGTGGCATAATCGAATGCATTTGAACCGGCAAGCCGTGTCGGTACACATTACCAACTACAGCCCGTGGACTAACTGCCCCCGAGCATGCGAACTTTTTAACCGCGGAGCTAAACCGCACTGGAGCACGGGCGTTTGATGCATCGTAAACCGCACCTTATCGCTCCTCGGTTATCTTTACATACATATATAACATGTATGTATATCTTCCCGGTGTGACTTTTTCCGTTTGACATTTCTACAAAACCGTTTATCGGGTAGCGTAAAAGGTTGAACGCGTCTGATTTATGGCGCAAGCGCAAGGTCAAGGTCGGTTCAGGTAAAAAAATATATGTTAAATTTACACCTGTTTTTGATATAGTGAACCGTTGCAATTTGTCGAACTTATGCGCCGGTGACATGCGAAGGATCAACAGGTGGAGTTCGAATATATACATATAAATATATATAAATAAAAAAATATATTAAAATATATTTCGCCGCCGCCACTGAGCGTATCAATTGAGTAATACAAGCATTAATGAATATTTTTTTTCGTACAATTCGCGACATTAGATTTAGCTGCATTGGACATGCAATCACGCAATGTCGGCCATTTCACGACTACATACACTTTATTATTTGTGCAAAATCTACAGAATATTGTGACTTTTTATTATTAGCAAATCATTTTTAGTGTTATGCCTTGATTTAGATTTTTCTTCAAAAACATACCAAAGAGTTACTTTTATTTTTATAGTTGCGCTCTTACAAAATTAGTTGGAAACATTAATTTTAAGTAAAGAAATCAAAATAAAATAAGGTGTTAAGAATATTAGGGACGAACTAAGCAAATTACTATATCGAGACATAAAGTTTTTTTTTAACAAATATTTTTAATTAAATTTTTATGATTAATTATAATGTAATGAATATACTAACACATTATTATATAAATATATATGATATATACTAGGATGCATAAAGAATATTAAGGGCGAAGTCGCGTGTTTCAAAATTTTTACTTTTTTAAAATAAAGTCACTTTTTCTTAAGATATTATAGATTTGTTGTAACATGACCAATTGTTATTAATTACATTTTTATACTGGCTAATAATATAATATTATTTTATTTAGATAATATAAGGCAATAAAAATATTAAATATGAACTCAATAAAGTTTTGAAATCGTTACTTTATTTAAATTGTCTAATTAAAAAAAAATTGATAAATTTTATCTTGATAAATTATTTTGCATTACATTTTTATGGTTGTCTGTAATAAAATGCATGGTTATAAAATTAAGAGCGAACTATAAAGATGCGGATTATTTATAATTTAAAAAACATTGAAAGCTATATTCTGATTTTGTTTTTAAATACAGATTATTGAGGAATTTGACATAAAAGCTCTGAATGTCTGATATGGATTATTGTGCAACAATTTTATTTTGAATGAAAAAGTCTCAACTTAATTGGTTATTACCGCAATGTAGTTACTAAGATTAGATGGATGTTAGGATAATGAAATGGAATGAGTATAAGAATGTGTGAATTTATAAGTAAGATCAAAAGTTATTTATAATTAGGAATAGCTATTCGTAATACATACATAAGTAAAATAAGTATAACGAATCATATAAAAAAATTAGGGTACACAAATTCATAGAATTTTTTAGAACTTCTTAAAAAATCCATAATTTTTCGGAACGAAATTTTGGTTCCAAATATTGTGTATTTAAATTAAAATAGCGGCATTTCTACTCAATTAATAACTTTTTTGCATATTTTAATAAAATGCCGCGAACGTTGAGAGTATAACGGACAATTTCTGTCTGAATTTATATATTTGAGAAAGAAAGCTTTTGCATAAAAAAATAATCGGTGGGAATGGTTCGATCTTTACTTTACATTGTTACATTTTGAAACGCGAAGTGGTGCAAGCATGAAGACATTCAATCGATTGTTCTCAATTTCTCAAAATAATCAAAGCTGATTTTAGTATTGATAAGTAAACATTATTTAAAATGTCGATTGTAAGTAGACCAGACAATGTATTTTTGACCACATTGTACATAGAAAAACACACGGTGTTAAAAAAGTATCTACACGCACAGCAAGAGCACTAGCTGTTCACGGGCGTTGATTTTTCAAAACGTAATTTATTTGTGAAACGAGCCACGCGTACACTCGTAAATTATATAATACGCCTAATTTACATTCAATTTAGTTCCACAATTACCAGTGGCCTAAGCGGGCCTTTACATAATTTTACCATAATCATTATGTGGCCAATATAACACCTTATAAAAATTATTTTAATTGCCCACCGCTCATTAAAGGTAACCGCCCAACGCGCGTATAATTCAATTGCCAATAAATTTACTTGTATTTTAAATTAATTTACCATTTAACGTAAATAATAAATAAGAATAACTGATATTATTTTATTCTCACACACACATGTTCAACAAAATAACGCCGGAGGCTCATCACGCCTCAACGATTGAGAAATAATGACGTATATAATTTTTATAGTAACGAACACATGTATTTTTTATTTAGAATAGGCGGAAACTGTTATAAACTCGATTGTCTTTTTATTTTGTGTTGTTTGAAAAACCAACTAGTTTTATATGGAATTAACAATGAAAAAAATATGATGCGATAAATCACAACCGAAGCTTGTCAAACGTTATTAATTTAAATTATTAAATATTTTTTTGTGATAGAATGAGTAATGTCTAAAATTTGAGGCTATGTGTCAATTACCGATTTTATACGCACGATAGTTTAAATTGTTTTCAACCCTTTCTTTTGATAATTATATGTTGGAGCACAGAGGATTATTATTATACGTGAAAATAAAATTTTAATTTAAAATAAATATACATTTCTTTATAAGGCACGCAATATAATTATAATATATAACTTAATTGATTATTATTTTAAATGTACTGTGTGTACTCCATCGTAGAACTCATGACATGTTTGACTCAAAATTATTAAAATTCACTATGCAACATGTTACAGTACCTAACGTCACGACTGTGTTGGTGTAATTTATGTTTTATCAGAGCAATAAATAATCAGGCCAGCAGCTTTGGAGTCAATCATGTCGAGTTATAGAGGGGACAACTCTGGTCTCGGTTCATCTCGTCACCAGACAGAGATGACCGATGTCTTCTTCGCGCGTCCCACGTGCTTCCTCGCATGTGTATTATATTATAGAACCATACACATGGGTTCAATTTGTGAAATTGGTCTTCATTGGATGCCGAAATCGCCGACTATAGATATCACCGGACGAAACTATTGCAGCGTCTCAAACGATTCAATGTCACCAAGAGTGATTTTCAATACCTCCATTCAGTTGACTTGATCAGGTTTTATTAAGAGTTCATAGAATAGATATGTTAATAATTTAAATAATTCAGTCGTTAGTTATAATTTGATACAATAATCTAAAGCAATCTTTCATTGCTAATAATATCTGCTTACAATTCAACGCACCTAACTATTAAATGAAAAATACAGTAAGCATATTATTATATTGTTTTTTAAATGCATTTTTATGCACAGGTCTAATATGAGGTTGGCGAATAAAATCATTATTATAATCGCCCATTGAAGGGATCGGATATTTTTATCCAAACCCGCACCTGTCATTCGGAAAACAGTGCCGTATTGTGATTTTAAAAATAAATATTTAACAACAAGTAAATATTTGCGCCAAAAATTATCACATTATGTGTGCTGATCGTTTTAATAATGTGTATTAGTATTAGCGGATATAAAACAGCTGTTATCAGACATCAAAACTATCAAATGTATTGTAAATTAAATTAATTTGTATGTTTATTTCCGCGTTACATAAAATTACCCAAAGAAAAAAACATAACTACGTAAGATATTCAGAAAGAAAATATGCTAATATAAATATTATAGAAGCGAAATTGAATTTATTCGACCAGTAACACTGTTAGGGTCCGTGTGACGAAACAGTGTTTATTTTTGCCGCAGTAGCAGCAATATTATGCTTACAATTTTTAAATGTCAATTCATGATTCGTTTACTTTGACTAACATAAAAAAATATGTCCAGTGCTACTGAACTTAATCGCTTATGAGCAGGAGTGTTTATGATGAAGAAATGAGGCTATCAGTTGTCACTTATGAACTCGTTCAAGACAGTCAAGTACTTAAAAATCGATGTATATATGGAACGATTAAAAAAATCAAAGGATTAGGTATATTTTTTGCTATTCTTTCAAAATTTAGTTTAATGGTCGATTACTATATTATAACAACGATAATTTGACCCAACTTGTTTTAATGGTTTTAACATAAGTAAGTGGTACAAAAAGGCAGCAAACAACAAACTGTCTTTTAAATAAATTCTGATATTTTTCTTTCAAAGATTCAAAACTTAATAGTTATTTTTATTTCCATATTTTAATCTGTAAAAATAATAATTAAATGGCACAGTTAATATTTTTTTATTTGAAAATCCTGTCAATTTCAAAGATCGATTCCGGTACAAAATCGTTAAAAATTTAAAATGCTAATAAAAAAGATGGAAGAGAAACAGCATGAAATTCTGTGAATATATTCGCAAAATAAGAAATTTTTCATTTCAGAAACGATCTATTTATACAAAATTTTCATCGTGAGTAAACTGCGGCTCACGAGCCGCATGCGGCTCAAGAAGTTCTGAAATTTTGTGCGGCGCCACAACAATATGCTTCGATTTTAATATAAATCCTGCTGCTGCAACTTTTACTGTGGATGTAGTTTCAATCAATATATATCTTATTGAGCTGTATGAAGATTTGGGTTTGAAACTAATACATAAAAGCTGACTTTTGCAAACAAATCTCGGAAGAAAAATATTTTAACATTGATAAAGAAAAACCGTAAGTATACTATTTTTTTGTGATTTTTATGAATCTCTTCTTTCATAAGTCAAAACAACATAATACTCACTAGCCTTATAGAACATTAAAAATGTTGCTTATCGACTAACTTTCCCACCCATTTGAAGCATAAATACCTATATTTATTTATTTAATTATTAATGTTTTATTACAAATCTGACTATCATGACTTGATAGGTTTCCTCAACGCATCACAAATGCCATTATTTCATACAATTAAATATTTAAAAAATAAAATAAAAATAAAACAGTTATGGTGCACACCTAAAACAGATGAGCCATCATCCCACATACTTTTTTTCTAGTTCTTTATAGTTATCACCGAAAACATTAGTGTTTGTCAGGCTCGTTGAAAATGTAGATGGTTCGTACAAAAAAATTTTCTCGAACACTGATTTCATGGCAGCAACGTGTAAGAATAAGGGACGCAAACGCAGCCGAAAGTCACGGGTTGTCGACACCGCCCCTTAGCAACTTAGCAACGCTACGCCGAGAATGCAATGAATTGTATCCCAACGCTTCTAAAAGTCTCTACTCCTACTCCCTCTTGTAGAGATATCTCAGATTATTCAATACATACTTTGAGTTATTAATTGCATATAAAATCAGTATTAAATAAATATTTCGAGTTTTTAATTGCCGCACTTATGTCATTAATAAAAAGCAAAATGAACAGAGGACCTATATTGGATCCTTGTGAGAGACTCCAGAGTGAGCGACATACTGACACCGGCTACTACTGATATAATGTTCTTTTTATGAGTTTAAAAACTTGTACAAACTTATATTTAAATGCAATAAGGTAACTCATTTTATCCACCAGTCCTACTCACTTTATGCACTACTAAATATAATGCATAGCTTAAACTCTTGTGGAGTTGAAAAATATTAAGCTATTCGTGCATTGGGTGAAAATGAAAAAAAATTGTTTACTTGAGCTACACGTGTTGTAGTATTTTCTTAATATACCCGAGTGACTAGTGCCTCTCCAAAATACATAGTACTACATGCGCCTTTATTTTGTTCAGAATTACGAGACAAATAAACGCTTCTTTTCAACAAAAATATGCTTCTACGCATTCGAAAGATAATTGTAAATAAAATATTTATCAGCGATGTCTACTATGGCCGAAATTCGCAGAATTCAGACATTAAATGAAATAAAATGTTCTAAAGCTACACCTATTATTATCGCTTAACGATTATCTCAAATACAGGTGTGCCTCGAAAATTTTTGGGAAGTTCGCGTTACGTTTTTATATTGTTGTTTCAAAATACAAAGATTTTACTTCAATCAGTTCAATAATTCGATCGCGGTTAATTTATTTTTAGTTTTTTAATTTATATGCAAATCTGCACTGATCTGATCTTCCAAGCATTTTTAGACATTTTATATATAATAAATTTGATAACATTGGGTATTTAAAATGTTTCATCAATTTTGCTGAATTAATTCAATTGTAGTAGATCTTAATTCTGGCGATTTTAAAAAGCAATATTCCTGTTTAAAAAATATAAAATAATAAATTTTGCATTTTCCTTTACAAAAGTAATTAATAATTAATTAAATAATAATAAACAGGCAATTTATTGATCTTTTGCACTAACCGATTAAATAAATTATTATAGATAAAAACCAAGAAAAAATACGAGTATATTCGAATACTTCATCAATTCCTTGTTCAATATTCGAATAGATGAAAAAAAAGTGTTTATTATTAAAAATCTTATTTACCTCGATAATAAAGATCAAAGAGAATCTCAAAATAAAATTTGTGGGGGGCGATTTATTTGTCTATCCTAAAGCTAGGCGGTTCACTGGCAACACTGGTAGTGCGACGGAGATGACGTGCTCACTTATACTTTTCATTAATGGAATTGATGTATAACATTTAACTACAAATCAATATTCTGCCGCACACATTTGCTAAAATGCTTAGAAATTATGTATTTCCTGAATATGTCTCTTATTTTTCGGATAAAAGAATATTTAATATATGTTTTTAATATACACATATTTTAATCTCTTTTGTTAAATATTACGTTGACTTTTTGGGACGTCAATGCCATCGTTTGGCCATCGCTGACTTTAATGTTCCAGCGGTCAATCTCACGCGGTCCGGCATTATCGGTTCGATTCGATTACGAATGATAAACGACGGCTATTAATATGAAATTACCCTTTTTCGACATGTATGCATTAGCCGAACGTTTCGTACTGACCAGAATGTGCATGAGCAACGAATTAAATCGGATAAGCCGCGATTAGACTCGACTTATATACAAGAACAAAAAAAATCCTTCTAAGATGACTAATCGCTGCGATGGCTCACTTATAAATTAACTAGCCAAACAGAAACACCCCCGGGCGAGTCCAAACAAAGGCGGCCCTGGACTTGCTGGTATTATTTTATCGTTTTTTTATTGTTGTTAGATGCTAGTTGCATTCGAAGAGGCTGCAAAAAATAAGCTCGTTCTTAATCGAAGAAAAAAATGTGATTAATAAACTGGATTGAGCTGTTCTATACTTATTTTTAATTAATCATATTTTGAGTTAGTTAATAATAAATAAAATATTGTATGGAATATACAAGATTTTAGTTAATTGTTTATACACCAATTCGATTAATGAAAACCTGTAATTAATTATGCAAAGAATACAGTTACACTATTGCTTGTCAAACTGACAGCTTTGGCATATCCATCATGCGTATTTTATTTATCATCAAACATTTACATACATATGTATAAACTATTATGAAATAATTATTTTTCTTATTAAATACATCGATAAATTGAGCCCAAGTGATAAACGACCTCAATTAGGAGCGTTTAGACAATCGTGCTCGGCGATCCATCTAAATTCTAGGCTTTGTATATATATACAGAAAAAACTCGCATCTAATTAAATCTATCAGGTGAGAGTCACTAGAAAACACTTGTCGAAACGTTTCTGGAACACATCTGACCCGTTCTCGCGATAAATCATTCCATTTGGGAAATCGGCTGCCCACGCCTTGTACCCGCGGAACATTTTCAATAATGTCGACATTGATCACTATCGAAAACAATTTGTTTTTAGAGATCTCGGATAACTCCCATAATCGACATAGTTAATTTTGGATGGAAGAAAAAATATTAATAAGATAGGTAATAAATAAGGTATGACTAATTGAAGTGCGATAATTTTTGATTTTCATCACTAATACTAAATAAATGGTTGCGAATGACTGATTTCGCCTCGCTAATCGTCTCCTGGGAATGTGGCAAGACTCCATTTATATGTAGAGCAATTTTCGAACAAGAAACCGACTCAAACGGATACGTGTGGCATATATGGCATGTTTGCCATATTTTCGTCGTGTATGGCTTGTGTATTAATTGCAGAAAAAGCGAATCTCTGCGATGATGTCTCAATAAGACCGGTCAATGCATAGCGTCACATAAAATATGACTGGGTAAAAAATAAATTAATAAATATATAGACGCGGTTGAAAACCGTTATTGCTACGGATCGTCAATCTGAGACGTTTAAATTGTGAAGAATATATTTTGAAGAATTTTAAAATCAGTAAAATATGAATAAAAATATATAATTGAGGTAAAATTTAAGAACTATTGTTTATTGACTTTAAAAAACTTAATATTAGAATGATACAAATAAAAAATATATTTGCAGTAAATATTAAAAATAAATTAGTGTAATTAATAAATATAGTTATACATATATAAATGAATATTTATGTACACATGTTAGTTGGAATATGATTATTTTTATAGTTAATTACACTAATTAGTTACTTTCGCACTGTTCTGGAAAAAGATAAATATATAAAATTACATGCTTTTCTCTTTAGGTCTCATTTTTATAGTAAATGTTTATTATATTTTTCAACTTTTGGTGAAAGCAATCGTTTGATCAACATTTTTCCTTTGACAAATATTAAAAAATAATTTTAATTACATTTTTATGATGTGTATTTTTAAGCAATTTAATGCTGTGTTTTGAGTTTAAGATTATAATGATATATTTTTTAAGTAGAAAAAGTGATTAGTTTTGATATAAATGCTTAGTATTTTTTACAGTGAAATCTTATTAAAATATTGACGTAATCAGTTAATTTATATGAAGATTGAATTATTAGTTAAGTTTTATATAAGCACATGTTCTTTCTAATAACAATACATTATTATTAATAATTATAAACTTTTGTAAAAATTACACAATAGTTCTAATATGTATTAATTTTAGCTATTGTTGATTTATATTATTTACTTTTTGGAAATATCACTCTTTTTCAAACATTTTTGCCTTGAAAATATATTCAATAATCATCTAAAATTATTTTTTTGCTATTGATTATAATAGATTATGATATATACTTTTTATATAAATAATATAAAGCTGAGTTTTGGGTTCTAAATTTAATTATATATATTTGAAGTAGAAAAACTAGTTTGTTCCATTTAAAATATTTTTTTTTTTGATAACAGCAAAATAAATGTAAAATCAATTGTATTTCAACATTTTTACTTTGATTTCATATTTAACAATAATAAAGTTGAATATAAGTTATATAAGCTGAATTCTGGGTTGTAGATTATATTGATATTTAAATTAGAAAAAGTATTTTTTTTATACAAATGTTCTAGATAATTTATTGACGTTAGTTCTTTGATATGATTTATGTATGTTTTTATTGCATCTCACTGTTATAATTAAAATATTGCATACCTTTTTAACATAAATATTTAATTATTTCTTATTGATTCTTTTAACACATGTAGTTTTTTGTTGACTACGTAATAAATTATAAAACAGCAAAAAATATGATAGTTTTGAAATCAATGTAAATTAAATTTTGGCAAAAAAAATAAATAATATATGTAGTAATGTGTCATAATATTTTGTTTTGTATTTTGTAACACATTATAATAATATAGAACCGAAAACTATTTTTTTAATTAATGTAACACAAACCAAGCTTAAAATTAGGGTGGCATTTTTTATTTCATGATAATATATATTTATCTTCAAGCAATACACTAACAAAATTCGTTTCTCTGAAGGCTATAGTTCTAAAGGTTAATTATATAAAAACTGCATTGTACTTAAACTATGCCAGATAAATATGGAAAATTAATCAAAAGTCGTGAAATAATTTTATAGTCGATTACCTCAAACTATACATTTGTTGAGTTCGCCCTTAATATTTTTAACGTGTAATATATAAAATGTATGATTATATGCATTATATTTTAAGGCAAATATCTATCTTAAAAAATGAAAAAAATATATAAATTGTCGTCTATATTATATTATAAACCACCACGAAGATTATTATCTATTTTGCAATCATTGCATGCTAGTATGCTTGTGTAATAAAGCGTTATACTGCTTCTTTGCTTACGATTGGTGCTTTTAACTTTAAACTCCACCTCTTTATATAATAGTAAAATGGCAAATTTTATTCACTAGTTGCTGTGCAAAATATTTCCAAGTATAAGGAGCTGAACGAAATATTGAACAATATTTACGATTAAGATAAGAGCGACATCGATCATTCAAATGTTAATATTTGATTTAAGAAAAAAATAAAGTTATATTTGTACAATTGCAAGGTATATGAGTCAATATAAAATATTTGTACGGAGAAATTTCAAATTTTGCAACGCAATAATATGGAAATTAAAGTAAATCGATTTTATTTATAAGTAGATGTTTTTTTATGTTGTTTTTGCCATTGCGTGTTCTTTTAATGTTAACGTTCTCAATGTTTTGCCTTGTGTGAAACATTGACATTGTTTTAACAGATGTCCGTTGGCAATCAAAATTCTTCAATTACTAAAGCACGCATGAAAAATGTTATTTAACATTTTCACGTAACAAACGTGATCGTCCTCAATTAGGAACTATTGTTTTCCAATCGATACTTTTTTGTATTGCAAAAATTGCATGTTCATCAAATATTATGTTAACTGTAAGTACTCGATCGAGTAAAAATACCTCTTTTACGTCTGTGTAATTAACATAATCATGAATATGTACTCAATAATTATTATTTATTTTAATAGTCATCGAACAAATTTATTTTTAAAAAACCTCGACTTAAATAAGTTTTAATATTTGTTTTAAAAAGCATGAACCTTATCAAAAGCACTTATTGTAATTTTGTAAATATTGGATAAATAAAGATGATTCAATATTTGATATGAAAAACAATAGGAAAACACGTGTCTTATTTTAGAACTTATACAAATATTCTTATGTACACACCTATAGGTGGAATATAGGTGTTTGTTACCCAGGCGTATGTTTTTGTCATAAATTAAACGAGCTCGCACACACACTTAAACACATATCTAGAGATACGTCCTGTTTTTCATTCTTCAGTGCAGCAAAAGAAAACAGAAAAAATGAGCTGTGAGCATGTGGATGAAGATGTAGTGAACACAAGTGGTTCAAAAGCAGCTGTGCAAAGCAAGCGAGAGTCTGTCTGCTCATTTACAACAGAAAACCAAAATGTGGGTAGGTTGTCGTCAACAAGTGTGACATAGAGGAAAATTACGAAATTCTAATGTACTAATTTATGATAAATTGTTGGATGGTTAAATATTTGAAGAGTACTAAACCTATAATAAAAATTATCGAAACACAGTAAAAAAAAATGTTTTTGATAGAACGAAAAATTGATTAGGAAATACAGAATTAATATATACACACCTTCGTAATATATTATATTAGAACAAGATTTTTATTTTTGCGACAAAGATAAGATTTATAAAATACTTAAATTCATGAGGTATGTTTCAATTTGGCCTCATTTTCTTAACACATTTGCTTTGACAACATACTTAAAAATATTTTGTGGTGAAAAATAGGCAGTATAGTGATTTAAAAACTAATTAAAGTGTGATTGGTATAAATTACTATAAATTGTATCATTATTAATATCGTTTTTAAAAACGAATGATTTTGGAAATCTAAGCATTTTTTTATGTAAATCATATGTATCTATGTGGCAAAAATAAATATCTTACAGTAATATTAAGTAAATATTATATTATAATTCCAATCGATCATCACAGATTCGGTTTTCCTAGATTTTCCTAATACCACATATGAATATTGTTTTTTTAAATCCAGCTAGGCCGTACATATTAAATATAAAAAAAAAAACTTTAATATACTACTTCAACTGATAGAGAAAATCATAAATGAAAAAAAAATATTGAAATAAGAATTGAATAAAATAATTTTATCTTGAAGATCTTGAATAAAATAATTTTATTATGTACTAAAATTATTTAATAATATATTTACTTTATAATATATAAGTATAAATATTTTAACAGACATAAAGATTTCACCGGGTTTTTTTCACAACACATTTTCACCGGTAGTTAAACATATATTTCTATTAGCAAAAATATAATTTAACAGAAACCTAATAAAATTTCTAAAACAAAAATATATAGTCAAGCTGGGTTGGGTTAATTAATTTAGGTTGGGATTGGGTTTGAACAGAAAATAGACGTATCGCAACTGTCAAATTGAGTTTCATAGAATTTTCAGAGCAGCATTTAATTTCATTAGCACCTAGATAATGTACCTATTTTTCTATAATTTTTTTGATATGTAATTATAATGTAACTTATTTTTTTATTTACAATAACTCATATATCTTATATTGTAAACTATTTTTATAATAATGTTATCTATAAATATTTTTATAATATTATCTAACATATAATAATAATTAATAAATAATTATTCTTATTTAGTGAAGTATCATTTATGCAATAAATTAAAGTGTCATTCGCAAAGAGATGTATTTAACATTTTTTTATATTATTATTATATAATATAATCAACAATAGTCTTAATTTGGTACCCCTATGGTACACCGTGAGATATTATTTTCTCTTTGGAGTAAGCATAATTTATCTTAATATTTTGCTTTCTGTTTTTTAAATAATTATCAAACCATTTAAACCATTATTTACATATAATCTAATTATACATATAATCTCTAATTTCTTAACTATTGTTTCGAAAGCTCTCTTAAAATCCAAGAAAACTGCTCCAATGATTTTGATAGTATCATTGGCTATCAATCAAGCTTTTACTAAGTAAGAAAAATAAAACTTTTGTAAAAGAAAAAATAACTACCACCATAAAAATCATTCATTTTTTATATACCAATACTAGTGAAAATACAACTTCTCCAAACAAATATACACTCACTCAAAGTTTACATGATTTTATTGCGAAAAATCATTTGGGAAACAGGATCCTTTTCAATAGTACAATTGATGACGAAATTTACGTAAAAAACTACAAATGTTTTAGAAAACTATTGAGAGATCACTACGTAATAAAATAAAAACTTTTGCAGTGGATTAAAAGTGATTTTAATAATGATTTTTATACGGAAAATTTTATATTTTACACATGAAAAATTCATAATTTTCTTCCAATGTGAAAACTTCTCCGAAAAATATATACTCACTGTAACGTATTCAAGATTTTTTGCGAAAAATTATTTGGGAAATTGGATCATTTTTAATAGTATAATTGACAAAGAAATTTACGTAAAAAAACTATAAGTGTATTAGAAAACTAATTAAACATCACTACGTAATAAAATCAAAAGTTTTGTGGTAGATAAAAAGCGATTTTGTTAATGATTTTTATACAAAATTTTTACATATTACACACGAAAAATTCATAATTTTCTTCCAATGTGAAAATATTACTTCGAAAAATAAATATTCACTGTAACGTTTAACGTCCTTTTCAATAATATAATTGACAAATAAATTCACGTAAAAAACTACCAATGTTTTAAAAGACTAATGAAAGGGCACTATGTTTTAAAATCAAAACTTTTATGGTAGACAAAAAGCGATTTTTGTAATGAATTTTATACAGAAAATTTTACATTTACTACATGAAAAATCCATATTTTTTTCAAAGCCAAAAATATTAGTTTTTGTAAAAAAAAACATCATTAAAATAAAAAAAAAATTAATGTGAAAATCCTAAAATTTATTTTAGATTTAACAAATAAGTATTATGTGAATTTAATTTATGTATAAAAAAATACTTAAAATATATTATAATCAATTATACAATAAAAATTTAAAATATTTTTTTAATAATTCATCAAAGCAAAATGATGAATTTTGACACAAAATCTGAAAGAAAAAACTTGATAGTAGTGTTAATTATATAATATATAGGCTACTTTTAAATGCGCCACTCTATATTTATTATATAAATTATGATGTTATACTATTTATTTTTTCTGTCTGAAAAATTAATATAAATTTATAAATGTGTATTAAAAATTTCTGTAATTTACAAATCGCATACCATGTAATTATTCAATCAAGAAAAATTATCCGAGCCTTCTTATTTTTTCTTCTGGCGTAACAGCGTCTCGTTCCAAAATTAAACAATTATGGTCACACCGCTCGCTGCACATCCGAGAGCACACACAGCTCATGGGATATAATTTACGTGGGTAAATAAAGCGCGGCCACCGCATTGTGCATCCATCAGATAAGGCCTATATTCGCATTGCAAAGTTTTTTTCTCCACACTCAGACCGTGTGGAGGAACTAATTTGTACGACCCGTCTCGTCTTATCGTGAAAATTAATATATTAGCCGAAACCGGTTCCGAGAATTCGCACGGGGCTCGGAATCGCGCCAGGGACGGATCGTTCGATTGACATATACATATGATAATCATAATACCCTTTCTGTAAACATCGATACACCTAAACAACCAATTGAAAACGAAATATATCAACATTCATTCAATACAATCGTTTAAACATTTGAACCATGATTTTAAATGTGTTCATAATACACAATGATCACAATGCTTTATTGAATAATTCGATATGTATCGATCCTCAAAGTCACATAATATAAATCATCCTTAATAACAGTTACAAATAAAAAGACATAGAAGTAGGAAATAAATTTTATAATATTGCCTATAATATTTAAAATGCGATATAAAAAACTTGTTCATTTCTTACTACGCATAACATTTAATGTAAATATTAATTCAATGTCGCTAATAAAATGTATATGTATGCATTTTTTACGTGTTGTATATATTATTACATCCGTCTCGTAGCATTTATAATTACTGCAGTTGATATTATCTTATCTTTATATATGTTAATAACTTGAAATAAAAATGAGACATGTGTATATTATAATTGAAAAGCATGTAAGTGGCGCATATATACAATTTACATGCATACATCACTCGATAGATTTTTTAATATATTTAATCTCAATCGTGAATCTGTTACTGACCATTTGTTGATTAAAACCATATGCACGTATGGAAGAAGTGTAAAAGTAGAATATAAAGTATTTTTTTTACGAGTGAAAATCGAAGGTCGTCTATACGTTAGGTCATGGGAATCGTTAGAATTCACTTAAGAATACATGTATATTTGAGATAATTAAATACATAGATTTTTTATATATGAACATAAAAAATAACGTTTAATTAGAAAATTCTCATATATGTATGTATATGAATGTACATGCTTCAGTCTTTGTTTTTTTTTATTATTATTTATTTTCTTAGAACAAAAAGTTCAAAGATCGCTTTATCAAAGCTAAGTCATCTCCACGGTTCCTCCTACCAATTTTTTATTACCACCACACAATTTGTATTTTCCCACCGATTCTCTATCACCATTTCGCGCAACCAAATATTATGAGGCGAGATTAATATTCTCTTCTTATATTTGTTTCTACGAAAGTGTACCGCTCGAGTTCTATTGTAACAAATAGGAGAGCGTGCGTGATTTTCTATTTTTTTTTTCTTTTAGAGCTGTTATCTCAATCCACCAATCTCCGACTGCCCACGTAGCGCCTGAGAGGAACTAAAAACCACTAAAAATTGGACCACACAAAGGCGGCCAAATCAAAGTTGGTCGCGGAAACGTTTTGCCAGTTTACTCCGGAGATTCCAGATAAACCGTAATATAATAATTTATAATGCACGGTCATGTCATGAAATATGGATGGCACGTCTCGGTAATCGTCCGGAGAAGATTGTTCGACGTTTGTGCTGTACGATAAATTGTTCAGACGGTGATTTTGTACGGTGGTGTAACGGACGAAAAAGCTTGAGAAACAATGGAAATTTTTGTATGGGATTTTTTTCAGAATATGCTGCATATAATGAATGAGCAAATAGAGCTTTTGATTAGTGGTCAGAATATATGTAGGTCATTACAAAATATGATATTTTTCAAAAGCTAATAGTTATTTTACAAATATTTGTGTTCAAAATAACAAAAAAATATTTTGGACATTTTAGATCATTTTATAATTTGTAAGAGCAATCGAACCATTTTTTTTATAAAAAAAAATAGATTTCAATATAAGTACAAGTATATGTGATGCGTATGTTAGTTTTTAGCCATATTGGACGCCTAGTTTGTGTTACACATTTCTTCACACTTGGCGATTTCCTAATTTCAAATTATGGAACTTAGAATTTGCATTAAATTTTGCAATAAAATAGTGCTAACGTGAAAGAATGTTTTTGATAAGGTTGCTATGTCAAAATAAAAAGTTAATGAATAGTATAATCGATTCTAAGAAGTTGAAGATAATAACAGAGATCAATCACAAATGAAAATGTACAAAAATAAAGATCTTTTTTTTAGTATCATAATGAATTTTTAACAAAAATAAATTTATAAGCAATTGTTAAATTAATTCGCTTACGACCCAGAATTACTACAACGCGTCACAACAGATTAAAAGTTGAAGTGTTTTAACCCTTTGAGTAGTATCGCCGTACATGTACGGTGGTTGATATTTCACTGTTTTAAGGTACCCCAGATAGTTATATATTCACATATATAACTGAAGAAATAATAAATAAAAATCTTATTATTTAAATACAATATTTTTTTTAATGTAAATGTTTTTTATAGAAAATCATACCAAATAGCACGAAATAAATTAACATAACCAAAAATATTTTATATTATATTAAGAGCCTTTGAATTTAATTAAAAAATTAACAAAAGCCGAATTTTGTATAAAAAAATATGTATAATAAATTAACGAAATTTAATAATGAACAGGTGTTGAAAAAAATTATTAAAAAATACTAATACAGAAAAGTAGTATAATAAATCAAATCATTAAAACTTTGAGAATCACTGATTTTTTTATAGCTTACTCTAAATTCACTATAAAATTATAATAAAAAAATAACAGTAGAAATAATTATGTAAAAATACGTAAAATTAACTCACAAAAATAATGTATAAATCAACTCATTATTCATAGGGTTAAATGAAAGCGCATTGAAGAGCCAAGAAAAAAAAAGCACGACAAGTTCGATCAAATGACAATGTTCTCTTTAACGTTTTCTTCTATTATAACAATATACTTTGCGATGATGAATTATATACAGTAAGTTGTATGCTTTACAGTTTCACGCCGTATGCATGAGAAAATCTGAGGAAATGCACCAGAATTTTGTGATTTTTTACCACGATAAGGCACCGGTTCACATTTTACTACTAATTCCTGATTTTTGAATAAAAAATAACTGTTTTTCACCAGATATAACCCCCTGTGATTCCTCTCTGTTCTCTCAGATTATTAGGATATTGAAAGTACGATAATTGACGACCATAGATGAGATTAAGGCAAAATCGCTAAAGACTACACTAAACATTTCATTCAGAAAATATTTTGCTTATAAAAAGCTAAAAGTATAATATCCGATGGTGACGATATTTATATTAAAGAATAATAAAGTAGTTTTTGATAAAATTTTAATTGTTTCATGACTGAGTTTAGATTTTTGATCTTGGCTCTACTCATTTCCATCCCTTGTATATATTGTCTGTTTCCTAAAATAGTACTGCGATTATCACCTGCGACAGCCCAGGTAGGAGGTCGGACCTGGCCTCAGTCCGCGCAGTGTACTGACAAGGTAAGGGTTGTAGTTGCTAATGAGCAAAAAGTTTTCATTTTTATATTCACTTTTACAGATTTCTAAAACATGTATTTCTTAAAAAACAGATTCGAACTTACAAAATAAGTTAGCAAATAACTTAACATAATATTTTTCCAATTATATAATTAGTAATTAACTTTTTCTCCGCTTTTAAATTTTTAAGCCGTTTTCAAGTAATGCGAATGTGATGAAATAGTTTAAAAATGGCTAGTGAATATTAAGTCTTAGGATCTTCAATTATTTAACAGTATTTTTAGATTTTTGTAGTATTTATACAAAAAAATATTAACATACATAAATAGTTTAAACAAATAGCTTAGTAATAACTGATTTGGCAAAATTTTGATAAATCAAACTCCTCTCTACAACATACATACCATTAAAACCTAACAATTTATAAAAAAAAATTGATGTAAAAGTCATAAACAAGCAAAATGGTTCTTCTTCTAATATATACAATAATTTCACACAGTTATAAGTTATTATACAAATAAAAAAATACAAAGCAAAAAGATTTATATTTTTTTTTTAATTATTCCGGCAATCTAATATTCATAAATTTAATCATAGAAATCCCATTTTGTATTTAATGACTTATTACAGCATAATCGTTAGTAAATCATAAATATGGAGCAAAAATAAAATTAACAAATAACCATTTCATCAATTTCTAATTACCAGCAAACAAATTTAATTGGGACAAATTGGTGATAAATTCCAATTTCTTATGAATCTAATGATAAAAATTTAATTAATCGCCGTCAAAAAATCGATTTTTAATCACTAAAGCGGACCCCCTAGAGCCGAGTAATAAATACATTTTTTCTATACACAACGACGACTCGATACAGACCAAATAACCGTTAATTGAATTTTAAAAGGCAAATCCATGCATAAAATTTGATTAATATTACCCACAAACCACTATATGAAGCATAGATGGCAATTATAAGATAATTGAATCAAATGCGGGATTTTAAACGTGTACAAATTAAATACTGATACGAACCATGAACGTATAATTCATCCGCTCGGTTCCAAATAGTTAAACGATGATCTGATTTGATCTAGGCACTAACGGAAAGATCGAGTTTTTTGTTAACTTTAATATGTATTATTTATTACGAGTATCATAGTGAAATTTAATATTTAAAAAATAGGTCGCAAAGAAGCATGGATGTAGGAAAAAAATGGTTTATAATTCTCGAACACGTAACCCAGATGTTGGATGGTGTTAAATTGGATAATTATATGGCTGGAGTACAGTTCTTGGTTATTGACAAACGATTTTGGAAATCGTACAACAGTGATAGTGGAGATAAAAAATGATAATCGCACAAACGGACGCTCAATCGGCTCTTTTGAAGCCGAAAATCCGGTTATTTTTTTAATCGAGACTTACATATTTTTTATTAATATGATTTAAAACACTCGTAAACATCTCATTTTTTTATTTTAGGTTTATAAAATATATGGTAGATATAGGTGATTTTTTTAAAAATAATTTATAACACTTTCCGGTCAACTTTTATAAGCAAGGAAAATTTAACAAATTAATCGAATTGCTCATTTCTTTTATATATTCATAAATTTAATTAATTATCTATATGCATATATACATAAAAATAAAAAATACTTATTCTCATTTATGTTTTATTATTCAATATTAAAAATCGAATGCGTCACTTTTGGACCGTGACGTGAAACTTTTACTTTGTTTTACGCTCTGTGGCGTATGTTTTCTGAAAATCGATAGGTTTTATTTTTATAAACAATATTAGAAATTTACTTTTTTTAACACACTATTTAATAAGTGATGCGTTTAAAAGTAGCCTCACAGGTAAACTATTTAAAAAATGTGTAATTATGAAGAATGTTTCGTATCGTATTTTTTAATCGTAGTCCTTGAAACGCGACCCACTTTTGGGAAGTTCTGGCCTCGTGCGCTTTTCAAACACGCGCGGTATCTCTAGCTCTCTTCAGTTTTGTTTCGGAGCCTGCGGAGATTTTAGTATCCGTCAAAGTTTTACCCGTTACTTTTGGACAGGTTGAATTTCGTAATTTGAAATTTGCGTTTTGAGACGAGAGAACAAAGTTTGTCTGGGATCGAGACGGTAAACACCATTGGCGTCACGTGACGGCGGCCTATTTCGCCGATACGATAAATCATGCGCGCTCACGTAGCAATAAATTAAACCTGCTACGATGATGATATGAAAAAATAACTATTCATCAAGTTAATAGTAGTTGAAAACTCGTGTGAGATCCCTATAACGAAATTTAATTGGTGGTTTTATGAACTGATTAGTCCTTTGTACAAATAAAAAATGTGTACAATATAATTAAATATTTATTACAAATTATTTTATAAATATTTAACCTTTCTAGCCTTTAAAATATATTTAACAAAATAACATATTTGATTACTTAAATAGCACTTAGCCTAATTAATAGTTTATTTTCTATAAAATATGAATTAATCATTATTTTATTACTAATCATATAATGTATAAATTAATTTGTATATAAAATCAATGATGACATTTTAGAGCTACTGTTAAATACAGCGTTTAATATTTATTATAGTATTAGACTCTTGAATAATGATTACATTTTTATTTAGATAAAATATCTATGTTAAAACTTCAAACTTAATTTTTATTCGTGTATAAATTAAAAAAAAAACAATTTATAATAGCGTATTAATCATTTAATAGATATAAATAAAGTTAGTCGAGCTTGTTAGCTATATTCATATATAGGTGAAATATTTTTGTCAGTTTTAGTAAATATTACTATTGCAATTATTGTAAAGAAGTTTATAAATACTTGTTATAAATAAATTATACGGTTAAAATAGTTTTAAATATTCAGATTAATTTTAAATGTTTATTATAATTACTAATAATAAATTACTTTGTATATTTATCATAATATAAAGGTATTTATTATCTATTTAATTTATTAGTACGTTTCTTAAATTAATTATAAAGCACTAAAGTACTACATATTAGATAAAATTTAAGAAATTGTTTAATTGGCTTTAAAATGTTAAAAATATTTTTTTACCATAGCATTATTTGCAATGTAGTAATTAAATCTGTATTTTTTTAATAAATGGTTAGTTATTACGCACTATTTTTTATAATGAATGTTATGATTTTAAATTATATGGTAGTTATAATTTGACTTGATGGTAATGTTTTAGTATATAACTATTTCATTATGCTTCGTAAAATCAACTACAAAATTTTAGTATGTAAAAATATGGTGTAATAATAGGAATTCAAGTATAAATGTAATTACAGAATAAATTAGTTTCAGTATTGTCGCTATTACCATTTAAATAAGTAGAGCTTTAATGAACATTTATAATTATTAACTGAACATACATATTAATATTATTACTGAACATTTAATTCGTAGCTTTAATATATTAATAGTTAGGGTTTAACGTTGATATTCAATTTTCTATTGATTTTTACAGCATAAAAATAATGAAAAATTATGGACTTTTTTAGTTACGATATTATTTGCACTGAAAATATTAGTACAGTATTTAAGAATAAGCAAATATATTATCTAGATCTATTAAAAATATGAATTTTATTATATTATATTATTTTATTAGACATTCTAATTTTTCACTGTATATTAGCTTTAATTTTAGCAGTACTAAAGTTGATATCTAATATAATTTTTATAGAGCAAAAATGATGAAAGATTACGTTGACTATTTTACTTAAGATATATTTAAATTAAAAATAAAAACCATGATAATTTAGTATTGTATTTAAAAATAAGTAAAAATGTTAACCAGCTCTATTAATTTTCCCCGGTAGAATTGCTTTAACTTTAGCATTACTAACGTTAATATCTAACATAATTTCTAATTTTTTCTAATAACTTTTATAGCACAAATATAAAAAAAAAATACAGGGTTTTCTTAGTTATGATATTATTTGAAAATAAATAGAAAATATTAATTTTAACATATCATCTTATTTTATTAGACATCTCAGTTTTAACATTACCAAAGTTGATATCTAATATAATTTCTGGTTTTTCTGTTAATTTTTATAGCACAAAAAGGATGAAAAATACACGAATATTTTTAATAATAGGGATATTATTTGAACTGAAAATAATAGGTACAATAACTTAGCATTGTATTAAAAATAAAATATATTGTCCAAATCTATTAAAAATATTATTTTTCATTGTAAAATTGCTTTTAATTAACTATTCACATGGATATCCTAATAACAGCAATTGAAGCCTTACAAGTCAAATATGAACATTTTTGTTAGCATTATTAAAATCTTACAAAATTATATTTTTATGTATGCTAAAAATGTCCTACATCTTTTTGGAAAATATAGCGACTTTATGAATATATTTAAATAAAATATTTCTAAAATTTTTTTTTTTTTTTTGTGAAAAACTATTTATTATGCCATCAAAATAGAATATATATTTTATACATGTGAGTGAACAAATATACTAATATTTAACAAGGAAAAAAATACAAACATAGGAGCTGACACCGGCGACTTTACGGCATTCAAACGGTTAAAAAACTTTTTTAGTTGCGATATTATTTTAACTGAAAAACATGATTATTCAGTAATGTCATTAAAAAACGTATTTATTTCATTGTATATTCTAATTTTTTTTAGTGGTATTATAAAATGATTTTATCCACCTTTTCGTATATCATTTTTTTAATATCTGTTCTTAGAGTTGTCATCTGCATACTCTTTTTTGCTCGGTTTTATATAATATTCATATATTAAATTGCATTTCTGTATAAAGACTATATTTATTATTATTTTAATAAATCACCATGTAAATTTTCAATAAAATATCGTTTTAGTATTTAGTGGAAATGCCAAATTTATAAATATTCAAATATGCGATTTGCATTGCTCAATGAAACCCAAGTTAAATTTGTCGATTCGAAAAATGCGCCACGGCGCACCGCTACTGGGCATCAGCTGTTGCCATAGTACGCGAGGAACGTACGCAGCTTCGCATTCACGAATACCCGAGATGCTAGAGCGAGATAAAAGAGAAAGGAAAGAACTCTGGTTTTATCAACGAAGATTAGATTGAGACAGCCTTGATACACATGCCCGGGGTTTCTTCGAAAAGCACGTTTTTTCAATGTGTTCAAGGTCGTCTAATTTTTTTCCATCGTATAATTATTGCACGAAGCATGAAGAGGGAAAATCGGACTTCAAAAGGATTGATTGTGAGTCCGATATAATTATACGGTTAGGAAAGGTTATTGATTAGCGCGATTTTCGCCCACGCGGTTCTGCGAAATTCGACGTTGATGAAGAATTGAGAAATTCTTCAGAATCGAATCATCTATATAATTTGAAGCGATGTGGTACGAAAAAAAAAATATGTGGTATAAACATAATACAAAAAGAAGGGTAAGATTTTGCATTGATAATGGTCGTTCACGAGCGTGTCCAATACCGATCAAAATAATTATTATTAGATCACGATTACTTCAATTTTCAACTAGATTTTTTATCGATATAAAAATATAATATTGAATTATATTTTTTTTATAATTTAGTACGCATCACTAACCTACACATATTTAAAAAAAACTCTTTTCTACGTCAATGGCGGTTATAAAAATTGATGCCGCATAGAAAAGGGCAAACTACCTGAACAGCCGTATATAAATTAAGGGCTGATATAATGAAGAAATTAATCAAGCGCCGATATCCGACGTGACAGCGGTCACCTGCCTTCAGCGGTCGCGAAGGGGTTAAACCCTCAAGACGCCTCGTCCTCATTCGCATACGCAACTGGTACAAATCGTATACAATCGAAGAGCGAATCGCATTTTAATCCCAATTAGTAACGCTTTTTATCAAAGAATATCCCCTCACCGCCGAGTGATAGCTCAATATGAATTATGTATCACACACGTACATATTCTATTAAAATAATAACGTTAAATAACGTTGGATAAACACAAGAACGATTTTGTAATAGATTCGTATTTTATAATCTTCATCATTGTCAAGATCCTTGTAGGATACAAGAGAGGCGCAGGACCCGTTGCGCATATAAATAAGCCGGCGAATGAAGACGTATCCTTTTGTAGGTGGGCTTTTATCGTCGTTGATAAATTTAATGTAATCGTTTATTCAACTGTTACAACAAAAAAGGATAGTGTTCTTTACATGAACACGCAATGAGCATCGCGGTAATTATACCAAATTACGCTAATTGGTTATGTGTACGAAATAAATAGATAAAAAAAACCGCGGTGACATATAGAGATAACCCTTTCGGTCTTAGGATAGTTTTTTTTAATTGACTGTCAAAAAGAACGTCACACGTTAATCACGCGTCACTTTATGAATGAATTTGCAACATAAACATTGATAATAAAAAAAACATGCGGATGGTGTCATAATTTTGTTATAAATAATGTTAAATAATTAAAAAATTTGTGAAACTTTTGTAACTAGATATAAATTCATATAATAATTTTTACTGCACTAAACTAAAATAATAAAATAGTCCTATCAACAACAAAGTAAAATTCCTCTATTGGTCCATGATATTTCAATATATACATTTTTATTTTCACATAAAATTAAACCTCATTTCAAATTTAAAAACTTCAACAAGATCAGTCAAAGTCATTGATATAATGTTAATATATCTACACAGCTGAATATAATAGATTGTATTTAAAAGATCTATTATAATAAATATTAAATAAGAAATGTTCTATTATATTATATATTCAAAACAAGATTCATTTTGACAAATTATATTTATACAGTTGATTAGAATAAATTGAAATAAGAATATGTTTTATTTAAAATAGTAATGAATTAATCTGTATATTTAACTAAAGCACGCTTTATTTGTAGATAGGATTTTGTGCTAATAACCCATCGATTATAAAACAGTTTATTAGTTTATAACATTTTATAACCTAAAAAATGATTAGCACATTGTACAAAAAAAAATTGTCACTGTAAACATTTAAACGCAACTTTGACAAAGAAAAACACACCAATTTGCGTTTGCAAGTCACCGTGTGTGACACACGTAGACCGCGTTGGTATTTATACCGAAATAATAATTTAAATTTATCGACGAAAAACAAACATATACATTGCATAGACTAAACATAAATAATAATAATAATTATATTCGGCACGCGTTTGAAATTAAAATGTTTCGTGAACTATAATATAATAATAATAATAATAATTCAACAAAAACAAACATATGCAACACGCGTTTGAAATTAAAATATATCAATGTTGGATTGAAATTTAAATATCTAATAATATTAGTACTAATGAATTTGTTTTGAATTGTCGTTCATAACAAACATACACGTAGACATTCATAACAAACATATTCGTAGCATTGTTGTCATTGGAAATGTGCGTTTACCGTTTACGGCGTAGGCGATGAAGGCACACGTTTCCATCTGTCGTCCTGCGTCAACTACACTCGGCTCACTAGTCTTTGCGCGCAAAATGAAAAGGAACTCAGAACTGAAGAACTGATTCACTGACAGACAGATTCACTGTTGGGTCACTTCGGTGGTCACACGCGTCCCGCTTCATGGCAGGGCGCATGGGGCGCCGGTGCGGGTCCGGCGCCCGGTCATGTGCGCTCGCGTCTGTCACCCGGCGCGCCCGTCATAGCTTGCCGAGCGCCAATCACACACTCAGCCAATGGCGCGCCGCGAGCCGACCATGCGACCCGGCCTTCGTCTACCCGTCTACTCGACTATTTTCGACGCGCACGCTGCTTGCCTGCTGCTTGCTGTACAAGCTGACGTGCGGTCGACGCGCGGCGGTGCTTCCGCGATTAAAGAAGGAGGGGGGATTTTCCTGACTAGCGATAGAGAGAACATTTCGATCAAATACTGACGCAAGAAACCCTTAAAACTGTTTAGCGCCGGGAGACGCATATACGCGTCATTATTCGTTAATACTAAAAATGAGATGACTATATTTGGATTATATCCATATACTTCGCAAGACAAGACACATACACACAAACGATACTATTGTCATCAGGCCTTTATATTGTGGTGAAAGGTATAATTTATCAGAATATATACATATATTAGTTATTATTTATTTTTAAAAAAGCTTTAGTGTAGAAATCAAAATATTACCCACATAATTAAAGCAGAATTACTTGAAGTAAAAATACTATGTAATTATAACTAATCTAAGAATTATTAACTACAATATGCGTATATTAACACAATATTTTAAATAAGCAAAAAATCTATAATTAATGTCAGTTTTATTAAAACTACAATATGGTTGTCAAAAAAATTAATATTCTCAAATTTGCAACTTTTTAGAAAGATGCGTATCGGTAAAACAATAAAATATATACAAATTTTGTGACGGATTGTTCGGTGACAATATGTTCTTATGTTCCAGATTCGATTATTTTCGCTTTAACAAAATACTAAAAATACATTTTTTTATTAGAATATATTTTAATACGTTATACTGCAATATATGTTTTTTAAATATGAGTCTTTTGATTTAGAAAAAAAGTTGTAAAGGGTATAAGATAATAAAAACATCTTTGTTTTATTTAAATTTTGATTGTGATAGCTTATATACATAATACCCCATGGTATTCTTTTAAAGTAGTAGAAAAAAAATAGTAGTACGAAAAGGATTGTATTTACTGTATAAAAATCTTTACAAAAATTGCTCGATAAATCCATAATTAAATGTAGTCGACTTTTTTCGCCTACGTGTGGCGTGTAGTTATTTTAATTTTTCAACTGGTATTCAAAAATTGCCACAAAGATAAATTATAATAAAAAAAATACATTATTTCAATAAATTTCAGTATAAAGATACACCTCAATAATTTATTGACAAATTTTTCACTAGTTTAGAAACACTTTTTTACGATAAAAAAAATCATTATCAGTTATTATTCAAAAACTTGTAAAGTTGTAATATATATATTAGCGAAACATTTTTTTAAAAACCACAAAAAAATATTTAAATAAATTTAAGAATAAAGGTACGCCTCAACAATTATATTTTGCAAATATTCACTGTTTTTGTAATTATGTCTATTTTTAATAATTTATTTGTGATAGTAAATAATAAAAAAAATATAAAGATTTAATCAATTATTTTTGTAAATAATCATAAGTTATAATATTTTTTATAAAACAGTTTAAAATTTGAAAAATGAAATATAACCTAACATTATTTTTTTAGAATTTCTATAAATTCGTAAGTTATGTTTGCGCAACAATATGCGGATTATAGTTTAAGAATCAGAAAATAAATTAAATTATGAAGATAAAATCACATGAAATATTTTTTTTTAATTAGTTTTGAAGTTTTTAAAGATATTTTTGCTATAGTAATACGCAGCTCATAGTTTAAGAATAATAAAAGATTTTAATTATGAACTCTCTCAATATTTTTTTTTCAAAACTTTCATTATTTTGGAAGTTATGAAAAAAAAAATTGCGACAGAAATGCATAGTTTATGTAGCATCAAAAAAAGAATTCAACAAAATAAATAAAGTAGTAAATATAAGTTTTATACTAATTTGAATTTTGAAAAAAAAAGATTCTCACAACTTAATTATTTTTCATTGTTTGTTAAAACTATTTTTTTAGAATTTATCAAATATTTTTGTGACAGCTGTTTGTGAGAATAAAGCTTAAAAATAATTTATTTAATTGTTTTAAAATATAAAATATAAAACTAATAAATAATTATTTTATCGTTTTTAATTCCCTCTAAATGAAAAAATATAACTATAGATACTTTGAGAATCATCAAAAAATATTTTATTAAAATAAATGAAATAATATAGATTTGTATTGGACGAAAATTTTAAACTATATTTTACATATAACCTAATACTTTTTAATAACTATAAATAAAATTAAGAATAATAATTACTACCGAAAATTATAGTTTTATTTAAATAAGGCAACACAAATTGCGTAAAAAATTAACAACGCAATTTTTTTTCAAGAAAATTCATAAAGAAAATATTTATATATTACACCGAAAATTAACAGTTTTTAATAAATACATAAAATAATAGCGTAAGAGTCAAAAATTAAATAAATATTAAAAAATATTGATCTGATATGAATAAAAAGTAGTTGATAATTTACTGAAATCATCCATATATTTTTCTGCGAATTATGTCCCACCCATGTATATAAAGTAATTTAAAATTATGGATAGATAAAAAGTTGTTCTATAAGTATAGATGAATTCTACAATATCTTTTTATTTTTAATCTTCCATTGTAACCTGAAAGGCGTAAACTCAATGCGCTAAAACAAGGTAAATCTGTGCCAACTGGCTTTGTCAATCAGACATAATGAACACCTACAAGTAAGTATTAACCACCAATCTTTTCAGTCTGGGAATTAGTAACATACATACATAAATGTATATAAAAAGTTATAAAATATGATTTGTATTTTTAATTAATAATTAATAGATGTAATTTAGCAGCTATGATTGTGTTTTAATAATAGCGTATTTTTATAAATACAAATTGGAGTCAGCTATCGTGGCTCGAACCCGCGAACCTGGGCTACAAGTCTTACGGACTACGCTATCCCGACCTTGATATTATATATTATATGATATAAATCTATGCTTATTTAAAACTTATTTTCTATTTTATTATTTAATATGTTTTATAGGTACATACGTATTTATGTTGATTGTTCCATAAGTTACACACAGTATATTAATATGCATTCTCACCTGAAACAAGAATACAAAATATTTTATTAATGTATTTTAAATAAATAAATAAGATTTATCAAAGTTGACTAAATCACTACTACACGTGCTTTAGAGCGAAAATAGAACTCATGCATTTATTGTGACGTGACGTTGTCCAGTGTATGTTTTGTCTGAAAACATCACACGACGCTTGCACTCATCCACAAAGTTTATTTTAGACGTTATTCCTTTGTGTGTAATTAAATCTATTCATGATTAAAAAAATCAATAGATTTTTTATGTTTACTTACATAGGGCGAGAGAGCGCCCTTTGTCAAAAATTAAAATGTACTATTTAATATGCGCGAAAGGCCAATAGTTGTAGTCCTACCTATTATAATCGCCAGGACCCTCCGTATTGAAGCACAAGTCAACAAATTGCATCAAAGTTTTTTATGGACGCTACGAAAGGAATATAAACCGTTTGTAGCCAAGGAATTAGATCTATATTCGCCTGTCGCATTAAACTATTTCCACTTGCCCAGATGAAAATGAATCATACTCGTGCACGATGAATATTAAAACGAAGGGCTATTATAATCATTATAATAGAGCCGTCGTTATTTATGGCCACTGTGGGATTCTTAAACTTCGCCATTTTGTATTTATTATACGCCATAATAACACAACACAATATGTGTTTTATTAATATAAATTAATAAATTACCAATTTTCGATGCGTGCACGTCAGCGATCGAAAAACTTTTTTTTCGGGTGCAATTTAAACTTGGGCAATATGTTGGCAAACCACCGTTACGCACGCATGTCAAAGTTTTCCAATCGCTGCGCCCCCATTGATTTTTGGTGACCCGTTTTTCTTTTGGATTTTTTCCACGGCGCTCTCCCAAGATTAATGACCCCGGATTAAGATCGCAGCCTCTGAGAGAATTTGACTGAGATCTTCTAATTCTGAGCAGTTTTACGTAACGCTCAGATAAATTATATATTCGGTATGTCCAAAAACTATGGAGATCCGCTTGTGATTTATTTACGGGATGTTTTCGAAGCTATTCGTCCAAATATGCGCTCTTTAACACGTTTAGGAATTTATCTGAAAGCGCTTGAGATGAATTATAGATGGCTTAAGTATTGTAGAATATTAACAGAGACAACCTACTAATAAATATATTAAATAAAATATTCCAATTAACAATTAAGATATTATTTTTAATAAACTATTATATTTCGCAATTGAAAAAATGTACATTTAAATAAAAATTAAAAGTATGATTAATTAAATTAAGTTGCGTCAATGTCAAATGTATATTACTCTAATTAAAATTACATTATTTAATGATAATGGATTATCTCATGCTGATATTCCCAATATAAACGTGCGTTATAATTATGCTAAAATTTATTTATGTATGTAATTAGATGTTATAATGAAAATATGATAATCTCTCTAAATACGAGGTTCGTGCATATGTGCGAGATGTAAAAACTGTCACGTTATAATATATATTTTTTGCGCAATATACATTTTGAAAAGCTTCCGCCATGATTTATGTGCTGAAACTTGATTTTTCACAGAAGGGGGTGAACCGTGACGCAGTCCACCCTTTCATAAAGGGTGAGTGTCTGCTGTCCACAGAATGAAATGCAAGCTCAAAATATATTACACAAACATAATATGCATATTCTTTTAAAAAACTCTATGGAATTTCGCTCAACCGTGTCTAAAACACTGAATGAAAATTAACAACTCAATTCTAACACTGTTAACAAAATTAAACAGAAATGTCGGCAAGTATAAAATAGATCCTAGGTCAGGTAAAAAAGTATTATATTAATATTAATAATAATAATAATTAAAGGCAGGTAAGGAGGTCTCAGGTATCCGTACATGTTTTTTATGTTCCAAATATGGTGGATGTGTGAGGGATGTTGCCACATGGCGAGTTTTTATCTAAACGCCCCCGCCACATCGAAATTTATTGTTTTTTTGGAAAGGTAACATAATAATTAGAAATAATTAAAATGTTCCCCGAGTATATTATAGCACAAAATATACCTGGGTATGGTTACAAAGGATATGCGACCGCCCACATCTGCTCACCGCCATATTTTAACGTTAAATTAAAACGTGTGACGTATGTATAACATGGATGAAGTTGTACGTTTTTTTTTGGAACATTATTATAATCGAAAATTTTGTAATTCGGCAGTTAGAGTGGAAGTTCACGTCTGACGGGAGGAAATGAGCTTCTCAAAAGCTTCTCTCTTTGTATGTGTATGTGTGTACGTATGTATGGAGAATGGGAGGGTAAGCATTGCGAAACGGAATGGAAATGAACTTTGGTGGGGTGGGGGTTGGTTGAATCAATTACTTCAACTGCGATGACTTTTCAATTAGAAATCACGACTGTGGAAATAATTTGACTGGATCTGAGCGCAAATGCAGCTACCGATCAGTGGGTAGAGTTGAGGGAAAGGGGAGGGGAGGTGTTAGTTGGAAGCCATCGAAGAATGAGTTAATGCATATAATGTTCACGATATCAATTTATAAATTCTAATATCAATTGATTCTAAAATACGTAGAAAGCATATATCATTCAGTACAATTACAGATCATTAACACTTTGATTGCCAAGCCTTTAAAAATGAATATATTATAATCGATATTGCATAAAAAAAATATTTTCGGAAAAAGCATTATAGTAATTTGCCTCTAAAACTCATTAAAAATTATCTGATGTTTTCTTTAATGATGACATCAAATCCAGAATTTTTTGCTACAGCAGCTAATGCGGATATATCGCATTTTGTCAATTAAAGGGTTAACTGTTAATATTTATTTTTTAATCGTATAATTTATAGTTAAATAAAATTTGCTATATTTACGTATATCAATTTACAAAATGATAAATCAAGAGCTTATGAAATTTGTATTTTTACCTTTAAAATGAAACGTGTTTGTGTATTTTTTGTCTACATAATTTATATATGGATTTGTCAACAAAATTAGATATTAGTGAATTTAATTATAGTGTTCTTGGTATTTTTTAATACATACAAGATATTTTTTATTAGCTGAATTTGATATTTTCTATTAGTCATTATTAGATTTTTTTAATATCCAATATTTAATTAAGTATTACAATATCGATCCACGAGATTAGGAAAATCTAGGTAAATCTAACCTGTGATGTTCGGAATTATAATGTTATAGTAATTACTAATCCGTGACACGATAGCAAATAAAAAATAAGCGAGATTTGAACATAGGTCTTTCAGGTCAATGGTCAGCGACTTATACCACTCGTCTTTCGTGCTGGTATGATTATAGTAGGGTTCAATGATATTGAAAATTATTATATTTTTATTAGAAATATGTGTTATATATTATTTGAATAGCCTTATGTTTAACGACTTTTGATAATGAATTTCTCCTGCTGAATATTAGTCTTTGGGCCGCAATTGCAGCGAGCTATTTTTAGTACTGAATTTCGCTATATGTTTATTAAATTTAGTAAATCTTCGTTAGATGCTATCAAGATTCTTTTTTAAATATCAAGGAAAAAGTTAATATAAATCAACATAAAAAACCTATAAATTAAAAAGTGAAAACATATTTTATAGTCATTGTGCTTAAAGGCTCAAAAAATAAGCTCATATGTTTAAGATTTACTGTTGTATTTTATCAATCATATTTTTGTATTACGCATTTACTAAAAGCTTAAAAGAAGTTTTATTAAATAAAGAAATAGAATTCTAAAAAATGTTAAATAAACATATAAAAATACAATCGTTGAGAGCAATTTATTAATTTTCGAAAATACGAACTGCCATTTTGTATTATTGCGATTCAAAGATGAATATTTTTTGTATGATTACCAACTCTGCTATTTTCTATATTATTTTTAATTAACACTTTACCGACCGGCAGTTTCACTACCAGACTTACGCTAAATACCGGCACTTTTTCGCAAAACTTCGCGAATTTTACTTTTTTTATTTAAATTTATGTATCTTTTGATACGGTCCGAATATTTCGTTGAATTTTTCTAGACATGTTATAAATGTATCAATGCATCAATTCAAGTTATTATTAGATGGTTCTCAACATGTGGTTCGCCGTAAATAAAAAATAATTATTACTTTTCCTTATTATTAGATTTTTAAAATGATTATCTTGATTTTAAAATTATAAAAACGAAGAACCTAGAAATTTTAATAAAAATAATATAAATTGAGTAAACCAGCAGTTTTCAAACTTTTTTAAATTTGTAAAAACTTTTTTCAAGCAAACTTTTCTTTTGTATTGTGACATTTTTACTAATACGAGTTTACTGATATATAATTCATTTGCAATAAAATATTCACTAACCGTTGTAATTCACTTCATCGTAATGTGAAATTTTCCAGGCACATACACAGATAATTTACATTGTCTTTCACGTGTAAATCACTTTTCACAATAACTAGTTATATAATGAAAGTTTAAAGTGTCTCGATTTTTTACCGTTTTTCGCAATTGCAACAATATTACCCCATATCGTTTATATTTGGTTTCAAATAAGAGTAATTTTGCATTTTTCAGATATTCTGGTAAAACCCGATTCTTCCTTATGGTACCACAGATTCTATTTTTTTCATATATATTTTTTTTGCTATTTCAACACTGTTATAAAAATCGTCCATATAAAGATGATGCCATTTGTATTTATTGTCTGATGTTAGATGTGATATTGAATCTTGTATCGAAATTCCAGGTCCTGAATATATTTTAAATTTCGATATGTATCCTGACACTAATTCACATACCATTCCTTATCACTATACCGTACTTTGTGAGCTTACTGGGGTTGTATACGTGAAAATTTATTCTTCCACACCATGGGATCATACCCTCATCCAGAGATATGTTTTGGCTTGGTTTGTACATATTTTTTAATCTTTCGGAGAAATAATCAATTATTTTTTGTACTTTGAACAGTAATCCTACATTATCAGGAACATTTTCATTATTGGAAAAACGCAGGTAACGTAATATTTGATAAAACCTATTTCTACTCATGGTTTTTGTAAATATCAAGGTTCCTATTAGTGGATTTATTGTCTAATACAGGTGTAATGAGCCTTTTTTTACCAGGCCCATTAGCAGCACACGAAAACCAGATGCACTTCACACGATAGTATAACTTAAACTTAATTCTTATCCATAAATTTTTATGTGTATCGTGCTAATAATTCAAAAATAATAACTCGAAAAAATTCCCACTTTCTATAATAATGTGTCACTGAGATTCGGTATTTCCAGTAAGCCAGTATTATCTGACGGGAGATAATATTTACTCACAAAAAATATGTTGGAATTTCCTTATAACAGGATAGAAAAAAAAACAATAGAATCTTACTAATCTGACAATCTTGAGATTCTCAGTAATCCAATACTATCTAATGGTTAATGATATGATAATTTTTTAGTGTCTTGTACTTTTTATATATGTACATCGTATTTTTTAATTTTATATAATTTTACTTTATTTCTAAATAAACCCATTAACCCAATAAATTATTTTTAAATATACATATTTATATGTTTGTGTATAAAATATCATATTTTTTCTTTTTTTACACCGTCCGAAAAAAAAGTGTGCTGGAAAAAAGTTTTTAGAAATTTGAAAAAGTTTGAGAACCGCTGGTTAACTCAATTTAAATTATTTTTATTTAAATTCCTAGATTACTTGCTTTTATAATTTTAAAATCATCAATCAATTTTAAAATCTAATAATAAGGAAATGTAATAATTAATTTCTATTTCCGGCGAACCACATGTTGAGAACCACTTAATAATGGCTTGAATTGATGCATTGTTACATTTATAACATGTCTAGAAAAATTTGTTAAAATATTCGGACCACATCAAAAGATAAATAAGTTTGTCTGGTAGTGAAACTGCCTGATGAAAGAAATATAAAATATATTTATAAAACCTTCGCATTTGTCTAAATATAATTAAAAAAAAAAAAAATTAAAATAAAATGAAAATTCATACATTTATTTAGTCATCTCTTAAAAAAAAGCAAATAAAACACTAAACATATATTTTTAATTTGACATGGAAACGAAAACATACACAGGACGCCAATTGGCGTCTGCGGTGTTTAACTTTCGGCACACTCAGGACGCCAATTGGCGTGAGCGGTAGGTAAAGTGTTAAAAAAGAACGTTTATAATAATTATTATGTATAATGACATTCATATTTTTATACCCTATGTGCATTTAAAAGTAGCCCTTTCTATAATTTATTTTAATATAATTTTTCAGATTATTTATTTCAACATATTTTGCGAATCTTATCTAAAATATCAAAAATGACTCACGTGCATGCCGCGTACCGTCTCTGGGTCGACGACATACAAATGGCGCATCATTTCGAAAAGTACAAAACGTCGAGGGAAAAGAAGAAAAAAATCGGATAATGCCCCCCTAGTTTCTTTTGTTGGACGCTGAAATGCCACGTCTGAGCTTTTTTTATTCCTTCAGAACACGGGGAGGAAATTGGCCAATCAGTTTGCGTCAAAAAAATAACAGCCTGCCACAATTCAAGCCGATTTTTTCTTATGTGATACAGATGCCAGGTAAGAAGAGCGACACCCAGAACATTCTTGGTAGAAAAAAAAACACACACACATACATGTGATCGTATAATAAATAATAATAAAAATCGGCACGTTGAAAGCTTTACGATGGACCACCGATACGACTTGAGGAAATAAACAAATTTTAGATAACATTTGTGCGATTACGATATAAGCTGGAAGCTGTGGAATGATTTATAAAGCTTCGGCGTTGATACCTTGGACAAATTAACGTGATTTATATGGAAAAGGACGCAGTCATTTACGGGGAAAATTATGTTTTTTTTTTTTTTAATTAATATTAGGGCAATACGTACAAATAAAAAAAATAAAAATCTGATTAAAATAAAACTTTCGGAAAGCTCTCGTTTTGATGTTGCCAAAAAACTCATAATCTAAGAGTGAAATCTAACATCAACAACCAGAAAATCAAGAAAAGATTAACTATTAGCGTGTAAGTCGTAAATTATTCTGGTAATATAAACGTTCGCAATAATTTACAGTATGTTTTCATAGCGTTTTTTTCAGATATAATAATTTATTCGTAATTGTATAATTGTAGAATGAACGCTATGCTGAATCGTATGATTATGGAGAAAAAGTGATTTGTTTATGATTTCTGGTTAATTTTTACGTTACACTAATTTCAATTAACCATAATAAAAAATATTTATTTATTGTAAAAAAATAATATGTATTTTGGTTAATTCATGTTTTTAAATGGAATATATTAGCTTTGATTTACATGTAAATATTTAATTTAAAAAAAAAATTCGAATGGCGCATTTAAAGGCAGCAACTATAACAATATTTATTTTTACTGTGATTACATAATATCAAAACAAAGATGAACAGTAAATAAAATTGCTTAGCCATTAAAAATATTGATTGTGGTTATTTATTAATAATTTACGGATTTTGCCTATACAATTTATTTTAAAATTGATTGACTTCTAAGGAAGACGAATTTAACAAGAACAAGGAAAATTTTGATTACAAAAAATTTTGCAATAGTATATTTTTTTTTCTATAACTAATATATTTATTATGATTTATGTAGATACCAAAAATAATCACTACTTATGTCATGGCAATATATAGATTTACGGCTAATTTAAATCACCACATAATAGAGCATCAACAAACAATCAATAAATATTAAAAACATAATACATATTCAAAGACACTTTACGAGATAATAAATGCTTTAGGGGGCGATATCTACCAACAAAAGTGAAACGGCCAATAAATCAAGCGTTTAGGCATCTAATGGCCATTAACACCGAGTCAATCACGTGTTCACAACTTCTCTCGTCACTCGTAAACAGCTTTTATGAATTAAGCTGTTTTATGGCTCATAACGTAATCAGACTACCGATGAGCACCCATTCTCCTCTCTTTCCTTTCTGCAAAGCGAAAGAGGGACAGATATTGAACAAAAGGGTAGGAGAGCCTCGAAGGAGGGTAACTTCTTTAAAACGAGCTTTTAATGACATCCAGGGTTGTAAAACACAGGTCGAGAACGGCATGGGCGTGTGTGTCGACAATTTGAGGTTTTATTTCCTCATAAATGGAAATAATGCATCAAAAGTTAAGTTGTTTGTTGGTCGGGAGACGTTTACGAGCCGACCACTTAGCTTTGATTGCTCGTAAAGTTAACGCGCCTCTAATTGGTTGTAAATTTCGACTAATGGTTTTGCACAACTGTATGGATATGCTGAAATGAATAAATTCTTAGAGGATTGTGGAATTATGTTTTTTGGTTAGTCAGCGGTGTTATTCAACAGTGTTCTGAGAAATAGGAAAAGTATATTCTGAGAAAAGAGGCACCCCGTGATTTAAGTCTTTGTTTAGTGAATGGATCATTTGCGGCTTTCTATACTATTCTATAACAACAGCTATTCTTTGGTTTTGAACCATAAATAAATTTAGAAAATATCGGTGAGGATAGCTATAATATTTTTAAAACATAGTGTAATATCGAAAT
Source organism: Plectrocnemia conspersa (assembly GCF_051122295.1). NCBI lineage: Eukaryota > Metazoa > Arthropoda > Insecta > Trichoptera > Polycentropodidae > Plectrocnemia > Plectrocnemia conspersa. The sequence continues at coordinate 11,039,127 of NW_028277169.1, read as the reverse complement.
GTAGACAAACTATGATACGATGTCTGTCTGAAAATCCACAAGCCTTCACGAAATTCAAGGTACAGAATAGCCAGTTAAATGTTATGTAAAGGTCCAACCGCAAGACTTGGGTCACTCGTATTTTGTTCCTTGAGTGGATGAATGAAATCATTGGCCCTGCAGTAAAGTTTTGAAAAAGTTGCCACTTAGTTGCCAGTTTTCTTTGTTATGGATAATGCTCCTTCTTATCCTATACACTAATAAATTAATATTTCAACGATGGTTCGAATCTACCAGAGAAATAATATTTTTGGGTCTTCGGACATCTCTACTTTAATTTCTAATATTTCTTATAGAAAAATTTGCTTTGATATATGAGTGTTTTGAAATACGATCACGTTTCCGGAACGAGTTATGCTCGTAAGCTGAGGTTCTACTGTATATCCTTTTTTTATGAGATGCTTTTGAGCTTTTCTTTCATAGAAATAATTGTAATTAAAATTTGTAGAACCCTTTACAACATTTTTAAAAGCATTAACCAATTTTTTTAGTGTCTTTGTTTATCTTACATGATGCTAAATTGTTTATATATACTGATCACGCAAATTTAATTTAAAAATGTTTACCATGAATTTTTTATATTTGCAAACATCAGATTCTATTAAGTTATTACAGCCTAACTTGTTTTCCGTGCTTAAGATGTTCTGATAAAAATTCGTAAGTGGTTTAAGTCGATCTTCCATTACAATCTTTTGCCAAATATTATTATCCACACACGATTCATAGTTTGTTTTTTGACTTTAATAAGTTGACGGAAAGATCTTCTAGGATTATGTGCTTTAAATATAAATATTACTCTTTGACTCATCGGGCAGTGGCGCCGCGATTTGTGACTTAACTTTGCCCCCCTTCCCATATAATTATTTAATACAAAATCTGGCCTTAATACCTGATTTAAATATGCCAAAACTTTCCAGGGCAGGCAGCCCCTTTTGCCCCCCCTGTAGCTACGCTACGTATCCTTCACATATTATATACATATAAAAAAAGTTTTTAAGTTTTATGAAATATATTAATGCTTATCAGGCATTTTATTATTTTAGCACAAGCTCAAGTAATTTCAATTTGACCGATTCTAAGAAACTGGTTAAAGTTTTGGGCTGGCCAAAAATATTTTTATTTACAGGGATAGCATTTTATGACCGTTTGGTTCATAAAATCAACATTTGTTAAGCGCTTGTTTATTATTTTTACATATTTTACCCTTCGTTTCAGTGTTGCAAATTTTCAACAAACTAAAAACTGTAATAATAACTCTATATGGCTTCATAAATTCATTATTTTCATAATTGAAAAATACTGTTTGTACTGAAATGACTCGAATTTTATTTTAAATAATTATTTTTTTTTTATTCCCCATTATATAGAGTAATATTGAACCTTTAATATTTTTTTCGATGAGAAAAAATCGTTTAAGAACTACACTACACAAACGGTCCTTCCATCCCGAAAATGCTACCCCCAAGCATGTGCCGCCCGGGGCAGTCTGCTTTCGCCCCCCCCCCCGCTCTACGCCACTGCCGTCGGACAAATAAAATATATTCCGTATTTTCTTATTTAATAAATACAAATTTTATTACTTTAATTATTTAAAACAGTATTTAATATTCTATTTGAAGCTTTTAGTTGAGGTCGGAAGAACTGTATACGATTTTCTAAGCTAAACTTTTTGTAGTATTTGTAAACCAACTAATTGTTATAACACATTATTGGCAAAAGTTTTTTAAACAGAAAATATAAAAAATAATATTTTTTACATTAATTAACGGTATTTAAAAAAATGAGAATTGGGGATGGTTAGTTTTGCAATGGTGTTTACTGTTAAAATATAGTCACAATCGCCTTTGGATGGTTTAATCAGGTAAAAAGAAACCGCTCTGCGTGGGAATCGACAGATTGTAAAAATGTAACTTTTGTATTGTTTTTTCACCAATCCAAAGATATTATTTTTATCTTTATCTTCATCAATATTATAAATATTACTACAATTAAATACTGTATTATTATATTGGCATTTACCAGGAAATAAAAATCACCGAGATAGCAATATGCCTAATATGCCTAACATTACGCAAGAAAATAGAATGCAAATGATTAGATTTTTAGCTTATATAATATTATATGTATAATACTATTTATTAAACGAAATAAATTTCTCATTGTAATTTAATTAAATAAAAATAGATATATACATCGATGTTACTCAATTCTTATCTATATTACAAAACATTCAATTCTATTGGTTTTCACCTATCTCAAAGCTGCTTTATCTTTTTGTGCTTTTACGTTCCATTTCAACCTCTCATCCAATTTCGTTCGATAGCTATAGCTCCCACAGCATCTATCTCATCCGAAACGGACCGTTGCGTTGCGTTGGTTGATTTATCCCCAGTTTGCGGTGTAGCAGCTCAACGACAAGCAGATAAGGCACAAGCCGAAGAATCCGCGTACGGGTTAAATTCACTTACTCATAGCAATAGCTTCGGGTGAGAATCACTTTGAGAACCACTCGACTAACAACTGTCTAACACTCGTAAATTTACATTTAATTTATTGCGACCGACAGACGAGAGAAACGCGAGCGGCTCTTTCACAAAAACGAAAATTATTTACTACTTGTATTTTTAAGTGAGTTTTTTTCGCGCTACACGTGCACGCGTGGTATATGATTCATTGTACGCGAATGCGTTCAAAGTTTACCGAAAGCTTATTTATGGCGTTTTTAGCAACCCTCGCGCGGTGAATTTTGGGGTTGCCGAATCGTCCCCTTGAACTTGAATTTGTGCTAGACGCGTCTTTTGAGCCAATGGTAATTTACCAAATTGTTTAGTCATTTAAAATACTATATTATTAAATTTTACGAATTACGTTGGTAGTCAATCGAGTTTGTTAAATATTAGTGGAGGAACTACGTGGCGCAATAATCCGTAACGCGGGTGTGAAGAAAGGGGGCAGAGAATTTTTTAAAAGTAAATATATTAACATATACAGGGTGCTCTCGACTATCTGGCTTGTGGATTATTTGTTTTTGAAACATTTGTTTTAATTAATTTAAATTTGAAAAATAGTGTTTGTACTGAAATGGCTCGAATTTTATTTTGAATATATATTTTTTTATTATTTATTCCTCATTATATAGAGTAATATTCAACCTTTAATATTTTTTTCGACGAGAAAAAATCGTTCAAGAACTACACTACACAAACGGTCCTTCCATCGCGTAAATGCCACCCCCAAGCATGTGCCGCCCGGGGCAGTCTGCCTCCCCCCCCTCTCTCTATGTCACTGCCGTCGGACAAATATTTATTATATTAACATTTTTCATATTTTTCAATCATATGGTTAATTTAAAAAAAATCTGTAACTCATAAAATAGTCTTTTGGTGATTGGAAAAACAAAAAACCTAGATAATTTATAAGGAATTAAATAAAAAATCTTCCCGTTGATTATTATATGTAAAAAACAACATGGACGAATAAAGAGATAAACGAAGATTCGTTCAGAACCAAATGGGAAAAGAGATTTTTTTTAAAAATGAAGGAAAAGTAAAGCTAGTTCTACTAGTTCAATCGGCAAGAAAAATTCATCCTAACGTGGAAATTGTTGTATTGAATTTTGAAGATCTGAAAAATGCAGATGAGGAATGAATGGAATTTTCAAAAGCAAACAAATCTGTATTATACATATACTATACATATTTTAAACTCAAAAAAAATTATAGCTTTAATTATATGCCTTTGAAAATAAAATATTATTTTTACACTGAAGCTTTTTTATGGATATATAATATTAGCATATAAATTATAGTTGTTTTATTTTTAAAAAAATGTTAAAAATAAAAAAATTAGTAATGATGATCATATCGATTGTTATACATAGTATTGACTTTCGAAATATATTATAAAGAATAGCGCTCACTGACTATGATTTCAAAATCAAATAAAATAATCATTAGGTTATTTATTTTTGTATTAAATTGTAGATGTTATATAAAGTTTTATGTGGTTGTTTCATATTTTTATTTCGATTTTTATTAATATTACTTAAATTAAAAAATATATATTTTTTTAATGACAAAAGTTTAAAGCTCACCGCAAAAAATACAAATCAAAAAAATCGTAAAATAATTTGATTGTTTATATATTAAATTATATTCACAATTTAATCTTAGACTAATATTTTTTCATGTTTTGTCAAGTTGTAAAATCTTGTAACACAATGAATAATGTTTTATAGCTAGTCACTTGCACATTTACCATTTTAACCATAAATAACCCATTGCGTTGATTTATCAGCACGCGTTGCATAATCCATCTCTCGCGCAGATCAGAAATAGCACTTTTTCGTGAACATAATTTTTCCTGGGCGAATCTCGCATAACTAGCCACCATTAAAAATCAAAAATCCAACGGGCGATTATTCAATCTTTCGTCTTGTTTAATTCTTTAACGCCGATATCCCGCACGATAAATTTTGTTAGCTAAGCAGACAACGGCGGCGGTTGTTCTAGTCTCGATGGATACAAATTAATAGTCGCCTCCCACATCACCTTGGCGGACGTGTATTGTGGTCCAGAGACGGACAGCATCCTCATTTTGCGATGCACGTATATACAGGTTGTGCAATAAAATATATAGTGTTTTTAAATAGATTTTTAACTGACACATTTCAAGAACTATGTTTAATGCAATTATTTATGAAACGCATACAGATGTCAGAGAAAAGATAAGGCAAACTTTATAGTAGGTACTATAAAAATAAAACTACTTGATTATACAGTTTAATAAAAATGTGTAAATATAGCACATATTTAATTTGTTGACTATTTATTATTCTAGATGCATGATCTTTTAATAACTGCCCACTCTATGAGGATGCAAAGTGTTAAAATAGAGAATGATAATATGCATCGCTAGACATAATGCATTATGAAATGTCTACGTAAAAATATAATATAAAATAAGATAAGTTGTAAGTCAGAATCGAAACTTTGCCGATTATTTAATTGCCTAATATTACATAAATTCAATTTATTTCGAACAGTGTGTTTTTAAGACAAGTATCGAATTAAGACATTTTTATAAGACAGTCTGTAGTATATTGGAGTGGATTTTTATTTTCCACCTCGGCGACGTCCAATTTGTAACGTCGGAAAATCTAGACGAATGCCCTCTCTCTATGTCGCGCGCATTCTTACGCGTTTTATTTTTCTAGGCATAGTTTTTGGACACGGGCCGAGGTTAGGCACAAGGTGGGAGAGGCGTTCAGGAAAAGCGTTTTCTATTTATAACGACACTGAAACGTGCGAATGATTTGTGAGAAGGAACGACATCGACAACACTGTTGTACGTATACAAGATGGCGGATAGCATTTGACTCTGAATTCCAGCGGCAGCACCCGAATGTTTCGGACGACTTTGTAGAAATTCACGTTTGAAGAATACACTGAACACAGTAGATAAATCATTCTATAATTAGGCGAGAATATAATCGACATGAGGTGTAATGGTGCGTCGCAGGAAATATATAAAAAAGTGCGATTATTTATACTGAACGCGCGGAAGCTATCAACATATAAAATATGTATATTATTTTTATACAATTTTATTATATATTTATTGTAGAAATAATTTACAAAAAATTGACAAAACATGTTAATAGACATCTTAACTTAATTTTAATATGGACTGGACAATGTTATCAATGAGTTTTGACAGATTTTTGTCATATAAATTAGATTGACTTTAACAAGTATTCATTGTATGTTTGTTTGTCTATATGAAACCTTATCAATAGCTAGTTCAGGTCAAGCTAACAGAGATGACCTAGTAGATAAGAGTACAATCCAATGGCGATGAGAAATTTTCAAAGGTTATCCAGAAGAGGCATATGCACACCAAACGCTTCCAAGTAGGGCAAAATATACGCTTGGCATTTCCATCTAAGAATACATACACATAATTCGAATTCGGTTGACGATGCCCGCGAAAAGCCAAAATAAAGCACGTCTTTGGTACGCAGGCGGGAAAGTTCGGAAGCTTTGTGATATTTTAAGACAGCCGTCTGCCAACATGAGCTTAACTTGGCAATTGCTACTCCATATATTTTGTGCATGGTAAATAGGGCGTAGCCACTACTCAAGGGCAACGAAAACAACCGGAAGATACTGTTTTTTATAGTTTTCATTAATAATAATATTTATAAAACATGAAGTATATTAATAATCAATATATTAAATATTTTTTACCTACTTTTAAAAAAATGTTAATCAAAAAAGTATCCTCACCTGAAACAAAAAAAAAATACAAATTATTGGTTTGCTTTGTAAAAAATACACAATAAATTCATTACTAAACAAAAGCCATTTCTTTTTTATGTCATCTGAAATTATTCTTTACAAACTACAACACTTTTGACACGAAATCCCTGACACGAAAAAAATAAACTATAACATCACGCGAAAACTACACGCTTTTGCCCCACCAGAGCATGTTTAATTTTTTTCATTACTAAAAAAGCTTTCCGCCACCGTCGGCTTTATTCGGAGGGGGTGAAAGTGCAGCTAAAAAAACTTCTAGGGGGTGGCTCCGTTCGGATGAGGGTTGCGGAGGAGGTGGTTCTGTCGCCAGGGAATCTGAGCTGGTATAGCGGCATTAAGCCTTTTGACGCGACTTATGCCGCTTGAATATTAATGTCGGGGCCGGAGCTTGCGAAAGCTCCCCGCTAAAAGCTCGCACCTAACTGATATTTAGACGTGACCGCAAACAACAAAGGGAGCTTACCGAAAACTATGGCGTTACTATAACGTACACGTAGGTATAATAATCGGACAAAAACTCGACGGAAATTAACGTATGCAGCTTTGATAATAAATCATATTGCTTGGGCTTTGATAAATAAAACACAAGGAAGTGCAGCTATTTTTAACTACGTACAAAGTTTATGAGATTATAAAGGGCAATGACATTTTAAATAGTCACATAAATAATATATTCTTATCACAATAAAACGATCTAATAATGTTAAACTACATATTTTTATATATATTATATGCCCATATACACATAATGTTATTAACAATATCACATTTTTTGATTCAATAAAGCTACAACATAATATTAAGCATTATATGAGTCAAATAATGGAATTAATCACGCGTCCCACTGAGCAAATATTGATCGGCGCCCTTTGAAAGGTTCGCGACCACTGGCGCCGGGTCGTATATCAAATTCAAAATTTTGCGGTTGATAACGTCGCCTCCGTGTATGTGTACTATGTTATAATGTTATACATAAACACATTATAATACGTGTGTGTGTTCACACACACATTTTTAACCCTCTCAAGCGCCGCGACGCTTCAGAGACGCGCCCGTGTCTCGTGTCACTTGATTTATTGCTCTTACAGACGGCGGATGAGGCTAAACAGGGATGCTGCAGAGTGCAGAGGATAGAGAGGAGGGTGAGGGACCACATTTCTCAAAAATCTACCGAAAAATAATACGGTTCAGTAGGCAATATCGCCAGATTCAAATAATTCATTGTAACTTGTTAGTATAATTGTGGAACGTGGGAAGAAAATACAGTTACGAATATTAGGAATATATTCTAAAATATATTTGAATTACGAAGTATTTTTGGACAAATTAAAAATATAATGATATGATAAAATTAATTTTTAAATTAAAAATTGTACCATTTTTTCATTTTATATACATGAAATGTTAATTATGGTCATGGTGTGTAAGTGATTAAATCTGGATTTTTAATATATGCTAAAAACATAATATATTTTATTTTTTATAATTTAATAAAGGTTTAACTCTCTTTTACAATTTTAAAAAATATTATTTTTGGTTCATCTCGATTATTTATACTGTAAATATAGGTCAAAAATGTGATTTTCTCAGTAAGATAATTTAAATTTCATTCATACTTGAATTCATGAATACAAACATAAATTACCATAATTATTTATTTATATTAAATTATGATTATCGTGACAGTTTACCCAAATGCGTCACGATGGTAAAATCAATACAAAATATTATTTTAATTCAGCAAAAATATAGATAAAAAGACAGCAAGACATATTAAAAAATAAAAATCATAAAATAATAAAAATAAATAATACGAACTAGACCAGCTCCTCATAGCTGATATTACAAATATAAATGTACAAGGCAAGCATATTAAGGAGCCGGATGACAGCTGTCAAAGGCTAGTGCGGACGTCCTGGCTCTAACTGATATAAGAAGAGGACGTGATCATGATTCTAGAAGACGTTCCGGAATTCAAAACTGGAATTTCTCGAGAACAGTTTGATTGTCAACAACACTATTTAATAGTTTAAAGAAATGGTTAACGACATAAAAAAATTGCGGGAATTGAGCTAATCGCATTCTAATGATCCTAAAAGTAAAGAGTTAAGATAGAGTACGCACAGGATAAGGATTCCGGTTTGTTATTGTGTGCGTGAACTGTGTGGCTCAAAACAATTTAGCTCAGAATATTTAATTTTTTTTTTAAAAGAAAATATATGTTTATTTAACATACATACATCTGAGCTATGTTGGAAATTTCAACAGACAATTAAAACTATATTATATAATCGAAGAAACCAGACATTGATGTCATTAATTAAATATTTGCAAAATTCATAATCTTTCACTAGTCAAAAAAATAATGAAGTCTTTAGCTATTCTTCAAAAGCAAAAATATATAAAATGGGGAAAGAAATTATACGCAGATTGTTTAATGGCTCAACGACTCTATTAAATCATTAGAATCCATTGAATAAATTAAAAAAATATCATTGGCGCAACGATAAGAATAATAACTTTTTTAAGCCTTACAGAGAATAGTGTAAAAAACCAACAACGTACAGATTAATGGAAAAATAATTAAAATATTTTAATCCACGGGTAAGAGAACGAATAACTTACAGTGTATATTTGAAGCCTTGATATCAATTAACCCAGATATTCCAAGAAATTTTGTTCTCTTAAAATTTCATTTATAAATAAAAAACAGTGGCACGAGCTTAGTGACCTACCCATAGGACAGTGGGCATATCCATGTTAAACCAATATCAACACAAAATTATTTAAAATAAATCACTAGAGAAGATCGAACTTCTGTGCCACACTGCACTTTAATGACGAATACCAGCGTTGACGAATCAGCGACTGTCCTTAAAAGAGAAAGCAAGACAACGAAGTACACGCTACATTGCTTCTCCCTCTCATATACATGTACATGCACACAATAACATACCGGCATCCTTATCCCGAGCGTACTCTACAATAATGGATAATAAGCAGGTATTTAAAAAAAAATTGTAAATTTTTTTTGGATAGATTTGAAACTGTTTTTTCTAGATTTTATTTTAGAAATAAGTAGATGAAACTGAATGTATTATTTATTTATTTTTCTGCATTAAATCTAGTTGTCAAATTACAGATAATACAATCTATAAAAACATTATATTTGAATAATTCAGCTGGTGCTGTTGTTGATTTTTCGTTATTTCTTTGCCGCGTCAAAAAACTATAATCTGTCCCTTTTAATAATAATGTTTATTGTGAAAGTACTACTTAGAAAGTGATTGATTTTGAAGGCTATGTTCGACTTCTTATATTTATTGTATAATATGTATAAAAAGGGCTCATGTAAATAAAAAATGATAAGTATGTATGTAAATGTATATATTACTTACTACGTATGGAAATGTTGAAATCATTTAATTTTTCAAAATTATAATCGGGAACCAAATCAGGCTCAGAAGGAGTCACCATTTACAATTTCTTAAAGTAGTATTTAATATAATTGATAGACAAGTACAATAAGATGGAAGCGACTAAGCGAAAGGCGAAAATATCAGAAATATTTTGTAAACCGTCCAAAGTTTATAACTCATTATAAAGTTTTTGTATCACAAACATTTTTAATACACTCTTTTTACTGTTCAAAATTAGGTAACCATGCATTAAGTCATGGTTTACGGACTAATGGTCTCAGTTTTGAATTTTTAATTTATCGATTGGCAATATGTTCGCCGTTATATGTACAACCAAACAAAAAAAGGTACACGCGCTTTAATAATAATGACTGCATTTCAATAGCAATTTGCAGTGGTTTTAAATATTGCCGAAGAAAAAAGCGGATGATTTATAATGGATTCACGGATACACATTGCAGCGTTCATGATTTGTAAAAATATGATTTATGACATACATATATAGCGCGATTGTTGTTATTGAACCAATAAAAAACACATAATGTATGTAACCAGGGCTACAGTGAGGATTTTTTGCGTCTGTCATTAAACTTAAATTTTATTTAATCATGTCAAAAAAATAGCAACTACTTTTTATGATTTATCTTCTTTGCTAAATATTCATACATATTCATGCATATTCAATATTATATACCAAACTACCAATACGCTTCTGTGTATCAATCTCTTTGTTAATTATATCAAACTCCCTCTATATTGGATATCTAAAGAGAATCGTACACATCTGCTCCATTGTTGAATTGAACAACAACAGAATGGAACAATTCTGTTGAACGTAACGAAGAACGCACAGCCTTCATTTAGTTACGAATCATCTGACGCGAAATTTATGTGCCCTTACCCTTCGCCCTTCATATCGAACACCTATATATTTTATATCCCGTCCCACATTTCCGCAAGGGGCCTTCATTGTATAATCCAAACATTATCCTTAAATTAAAAAAAAACAAGGGTGGCTACAGAATTTTTTCCTTTGGGCGCGTGTCATTGTTGCCAATCGATACGCGATTTTTTTATTGAACGTCGATACTTTTTTATTTATAGCCACGGTATAACATTCTTCTCGGTGTAAGCTTGAAAAATTTTACGATATTTTAATTGGATCGCTGGCTCTTGGCCCTAAGCCACGTTCAGACTTTAATGGCTAATTAATAAGGTTGGACAGTCTTAGCGACACTTGGGGATTCGAACTTGAATCCTCAACGTAACTTCGTCGCTTGCGTAACATTTTATTATTATTATAGAATCGAACTTACAGTATATCCTTAGATATTGAGTGCCACGCTTATGATCTGAACACTGTTATTCATGCTTAATTAAAAATCTAAGAAGATTTTATTTTTATGACCATAAAATTATCAAAATATGTTTAAGATATAGAATAATACATTTAAAGAAAATGTATGTATGTAAAAAATATAGATAATTGAAAATATACTTTTCTTTTATTTTCGGCCCCCAAAAACTTCAAATTACCCACTCTCCACCGTACACAAAATATATACAAGCATCACTATAAATCATCCGCCGCCATTTTAGTTCGATTGAATGGACTTTTTTCATTATAGGTCGTATTGTTTAAGGCCCTCCGAGTTTAGAGCATACGCCGGATGAATGGACGTACGTAGGGTGATACACACAGCACAAAAGGTTCTCGCATACCACCCTCCATCCCCGAACTCGCCCGAATCCACCCCCGAATCCTCCCTTACGAAGCCGGAAGGAAGTCTTGCAACGGCGAGGACTAAACGGGGAGTAGATGGAAACGATACCAGAGAGAGCGAGACAAAATCGAATGTTGGTAAACATTGAGACCGGCTGGCGCTTCCTGCTTGGTGAACTATCAATTTGAACGTGCATAAATTAGGTTACATGATAATGATAAATAAATATACGGGTGTGTAATGAATATAGCTAAAAGTAAAATAAATCATGCGTTGGCCATAAATTCAATATTTAATGAACCTTTAATTTAATTAGCGTAGGAGTGGATGATTGTTTGATTAATTAATTAATTTGGCACAAGCTTGATGGATTAAACAGGGGCACGGTGTGCCAAAATATAATTAGAGACAATTTATAGATCGTATGCGACATTGTTTGCAACTGGAAAATACGTTTTGTAGTTGTCATAAACATAATTTGTCTTAAATATACAAAAAATATTGCTACTAAAAAACCGAAAATTTACCTATTTTAAATCCCAAATAATAATTTAAATAAATTTACAAACCATTTTCTAATTTTTAAATTACCAATAGTTATAATTTATATTTTTATTTTAAATATATGTTATATCTAGAAATATTTAATAAAATTATTTATATTATTGAAATAAGCGTAGTTTATAAAAACGTTACCTATTTTAAATTAATTAAATAAAATTTCAAGCAAACCTTAATAATGCTAATAACAAATTCACTTATGATTTGTAATTAATATTATTTGGTTTTATCTACAAAATACTGACAATTAAATCTTTGTTTTATTTCATCTAATGTGTATTCCTATATTTTAGCGTAATGTTGTTTAGTTGCCATTTTTTTAGAATAAAAAAAATCGTAAAAAAATATTTAAATAAACTATAAATTAAATAACAGACCACATTATAAATAATTGAACTATTTAAAACCACAGTTATTAATTTAGAACGTCCAAACTCAAAATATGTATTAATCTAATGTTTGATTACAATTAATTATAAAATATTTTTAAGCAAAAATCCCAAAAAATGTTTATAACAAATTCACTGACAATATGCCAAATAATATCATTAGCTGATTTATTTACAAGATACTGAGCATGTAAACATTATATAAATCGTAAAAAAATATTTAAATAAACGATACGCACAATTGAGAAGTAAAGGATATATTAAAAATCACATTAATTAATTTAAGACGACAAGACTTATGAAAGACGACAAGACTTAGATATGAAATATGTAATGTACTTATTTTAAATCGAATATAAGCTGTTTTTAAACAAAAATCCTATACAATATTCATATTCAATTTTATGTTTTCTCGCTATAAATATACTTATTTTGTACTTTGTACATGGAAAGACAAAGTATTGAGCTAATAAACTGAATGTTTGGTTCCGAATAGTAAAATAAATTTTGTGACGTAAAAACTACGCAATTAATTAAAATCGATGGAAATTATTCATATAAAAAACGCCTAGATCCGTGTGTCACGCACGAAGTTATTCATAATCTTACTAAGAGTGAATTTTTAAAATCGTTAAATTCACGTGCTATTTATTTTTATTGTTCATAAAAAAATATTTGATTTTATTTGACAGAAAAAATTATGTTTTATTTGACAGAAAATCGTGATTTTGCTGTTTCGATATTTATAAAAAAATAATGTTTAGTTTTGAAGATGGATAAATTCTTTTACCATCTATTTTCATTGTTCATATATAGTAAAAGATATTCGGATTTCTTATGAATAATAATCACAATTAAATCAATCATTTTTTATTTTACAAAAAATTAAGATTTTTTATAATTATATTAATGTAGAGTACGCTCGGGATAAGGATTCCGGTTTGTTATTGTGTGCGTGAACTGTGTGGCTCAAAACAATTTCGCTCAGAATATTTAATTTTTTTATTTTAAACGAAAATATATGTTTATTTAACATACATACATCTGAGCTAAGTTGGAAATTTCAACGGACAATTAAAAATATATTATATAATCGAAGAAACCAGACATTGATGTCATTAATTAAATATTTGCAAAATTCAAAATCTTTCACTAGTCAAAAAAATAATGAAGTCTTAAGCTATTCTTTAAAAGCAAAAAGATATAAAACGGGGAAAGAAATTATACGCAGATTGTTTAATGGCTCAACGACTCTATTAAATCATTAGAATCCATTGAATAAATTAAAAAATTATCATTGGCGCAACGATAAAAATAAGAACTTTTTTAAGCCTTACAGAGAATAGTGTAAAAAAAACAACAACGTACGAATGAATGGAAAAATAAAAAAAAAATTTTAATTCACGGGTAAGAGAACGAATAACTTACAGTGTATATTTGAAGCCTTGATATCAATTAACCCAGATATGCCCAAGAAATTTTGTTCTCTTCAAACTTCATTTATAAATAAAAAACAGTGGCACGAGTTTAGTGACCTACCCATGGGACAGTGGGCATATCTGGGTTAAACCAATATCAACACAAAATTATTTAAAATAAATCACTAGAGAAGATCGAACTTCTGTGCCACACTGCACTTTAATGACGAATACCAGCGTTGACGAATCAGCGACTGTTCTTAAAAGAGAAAGCGAGACAACGAAGTACACGCTACATCGCTTCTCCCTCTGATATACATGTACACGCATACAATAACAAACCGGCATCCTTATCCCGAGCGTACTCTAAATAAAATATGTTTATACAGTAATAACATGCTTTTTTATTTTTATAGAGATAAACTAATATTATTTTCACATGGCATATTTTATTGATTAGGGATGATTTAGATCAGTCTGTTTTTCTAAAAAATATTTACGGTTATATTAATATTTTAAATTTTTATTATATTTAGCTAATTAATACTAGTTTAATATTACTATGATTACTTTTGCATTTGATAAATACATATTTAATATAATTGTAGCAATATAAATGTTGCATTAGTATTGCAGTTATCATATTACAATAGTAATTTTACGCTATGAATAAATAGTGATATAATATATTAAAATTTATAAATTTTCTTTTTACTTGTAAATAATACAGTTGTTAGTAAATATATCATCATAAACTTTTGATCCATCACAATTTTTCGTTGTTGTAGTCTTCATTTATATATAAATTTCATAGGTAAAAGTTTGAAGCTGTATGTTGGCGATACAATAACAACAGACGGCGTCTCGCGTTCGACGTGCAAAAAAACCGGACGAGTTTCGTCCGGTATCGCCCGGTTTTCGGTGAAAGGAGTCCCGGAGAAAAAAAAACCGGCCGCCCGGGATATAAATCATAGCTCCCGTTAGAAAGCACATAAATAACGCGGCCGAGAATAAGAAGAGTACACCGGAGCGGACGGTATTCAAAACCTATCGGCCGCGATGAATACGTACACCGGAGCCATTTCGCAACGGTTCTCAAACTGTCGAACGAATCGAATGACGTACTATACAATTTCAACCCTTAGCATACAATCTTTTGATATATTATCCGCAAACTGGCGACCCCGAAGCGATAGAGAAAGACAGCAACATAAATATCTGCTGTCTAATCGTCTTATCAGCAGGTATTTAATTTTGAATGGAACATCTCAATACATTTATCTTCAATTTAGTGCTTTTAGTATTACAAATGTGGTCAACTTTTTTGATGAAAATATATATTTTATTAGAGCAAGTAGACATTCATTAAAAATTTAAATATATAAGAGTAATTCTGAAAGGAAAGACTAGTAAAAATAAAAGCAATTTTTTAGGGTCTTTTATAGCTTTTATGTGATGAAGAAACTGCTGCTCAAATTAATTGTCACTTTTATTTTTTTTAGAACAATTTTAGGTTTGGGGCTGAAAATGAGAGCACGTGCTACTTTTATGAACATGGAATCAAGAAACTCGTTCTCAAGCTTATCAAATGCATTTATAATAAACTACAGTTAAAATTCGATTACATCTTTAATCGAGCCGATCTAGCTAAATTAATAACTATTTTTTACCGCTTTGTCACATGATCGATTAATAAACTAACTGTCTATCATCGTAGATTAAAATCGACATATTACCATAAAAGTCGCATCAATCAAGCGTCGCCATTGAAACCGTTAGCGTTACGCAACGCTGAAACCATTTCTCATTAACGTACCAACCCACACGAGCATATTTTTGACTTTTGCTTCTTCTAGATAAGATTTGTACAAATTCAATTTGTTTGGCTGGGGGAAATCTCAGTTGGAGAATGGATAACGAGCTTCTGGTGGCTCTCAGTTAAGACGTTCGTTATATAACGTCTTTCTGGAACTAACAACCGTAACGGAATGCACCGCGGATAACACCTCATTCGAATGCACTGGGGAACGAGGAAATACCTGAAATAACCAGACACGAGATACTCGCTGCATTTATACTTGCACTTTCGGAATCTGAGGTCTTTATGTAGACTGATTGGATGCAATATATTTTATATTACTTCTAAATACATATTATTTGTTGAATAATGAATTAATACACGTATCAACTTATTACACGACCCTTTGCTTAGACGGTTTCCTAGAGCCAAATATTGAATGTTACGAAGGGCGACGTAAGCAAAGGTTGTTCTCACTCCTCAAACAGTGTATTTATAAACAAGCCATAAATTGTCGCCTTAACAAGATTTTATTCTAACAGGGTTATTCAATAAAATGTTTTCGCAAGAGATAGTAATACCAGGGCCCCAACATTAGCACGTTTCATCGCAGATACCATCGGATTCGGCACACACAATAACGCCAATGATCGATATATGTATGCTGTTGTTGTTACCTCTTTCTTTTTTGTTGGTTCGTTGGTTAATAGTACAAAAATAAAAAAAATACCCAGCTCTGAAATAATTCCGAATTTCAGCGAGGGTTCTATTGATTTTCGGTCGCTTCTCTCCGAATTGGAACGAGCGTAGGATTTAATCAATCGAGAACGGGTCAGAATTGCTAAAAAAAAGTAGTTAGTGTATTATGAATTTTCGATACTATACAATTGCATTTTAGTGAGATAATATATTGATAAAACAATGAAAATAATGTTAATAGACAATTCACAAAATTAATAGTGATTAAAAAAAAGTAAATACCATTAAATATACAATAAAATAAAAAGCTTTATCTAAATAAATAATATTGAAATAATACATTTAAATCCTAGCTAGAGTTTCCAAATATTCGTTACATTCAAACAGTAAAATACAATAATAATAATAATAACATATTAAACTATATTTGTAATGTTATAACGAAGCAAAATCAGTTTGCATAATAAATACATGTTATAAATATATTTAAACAATACGTTTTAATTTAAGTGTTTTAAATTTTAAATCAGTACTATGTTTCATTTTAATATGTCTGCTCTAAAAATCTGAAAGTATAAATAAATATTACCTTTATAAATAATTAAAAAAAAACATTATTCGTTTTCATTAATACTTGAAAAAAATCAGTACCAGGCATTAATAAAGTTCACAGTAGCATAATATTAGGGCAAATGTATAAGTATTTTCTGAAATTTCGGCAATCACAAAGTATTTTTTTTGCTATTTTGTTTTTGGGTTATTGATTAGTATGGCCATTGATGTTATAATTAAAATAAAAATATTATAAATCATATAACAAAAAAAGGCACAATATGACTGTAGATAGCCTTACATCAGAGATAAATAAATACTATCTGCGTTGTTAATATAAATAGATTAAAAAATAATACACAACTGTGTTTTTAAAATTTTTGATTTTTGTTGTTTTCAGAAATTCAAAATTTGAAAATAACTCACTACAACTAATAACAAATATTTTATATTAAAATAGCAAATAGCGAATATATTCGATATTTGAATATACAAACATTTGAATGCTAGCGCATTTAAAATAAAACGTTTTGTTAGTTATTTTTTTAATGTCAAAAAGCATAAAAATAATAAATTGTTATTTATTTATTTATTAAATTATTTCGTTCACATTATGACAGAAATTAATCCAATGCGCTACAACGAAGTCAACATAATCAATAACTATTTTATTAATCATAAACTAATATTACAGCTTACAGTTAATATATGTCTCTTTTCATAATCTAGATTGATTTATTACGATATTCATCCATGAGATTAAGAAAATCTTGGAAAATATATTCTGTGATAGTCGATCAGAATTAAAATTTTATAAAAATATAAAATTTAAATCTGATCTCTTTGACACAATAGAAATTGAAAAACATTATATTTAAATGTCTTTCAGGTATTAGTCGTCGACGATACTATTGATCTATCGTGCTGGCTGTTTATATATAATATATAGAACAATGTTTTGCCACAAAGGTGAAATAATTCAACCTAACCTAACCTAATCCATATTTTTAAGTACAAGTTATTTGTATTTATGCTATATCATCTATAGAATATTTGTTTTAAAGAGTCAGTGCACAATAACATCGTTCAACGCGTGATTATTGCGTGCTTTTTAATTTCTGCTTGTAATTGCTCAATCACACAAAAGAGTATTGGTTTTTTGTTCTAAAGATTATTATCTTCAATGATAAACTAATGCAAACAATATTAAAAATATTTAAATAGAATTACACATGTAAAATAGAAATAATTGCACATTAAAAAATATATGTGCCACTTAGTTACAATATTATCTACATTGTTTAGTATTTTTTTCATATGCTAATCATAAAAAATAAAAGGGGAAATGACATTATAATAAGTTAATTTGTATACTTTAGTATAAATTATATAAATTCCAATCTGTAAATTTGTGTTTTGTTCTCTTTTAAGTATTTTTATAAGCTTATAAGGTATTTTGTTCCTAAATTTTATGATAAATGGCAATTTATATTAGATCGTCTTAGCAGGAATTAACTATTTTATATTCAAAACGTTGATCTAATGGGAACTCTTTTACGGAATAGGATTGTCTATTCATTTCAAGAGTGCTCTAAAGATTAAACAAATATGTTAGTTACACCAGAAGCACTTGAAATTGATATTAAACATTAGATGAACCTATCTGGTGTTTATCATTAAAGTGACAATAAGTATAATTTCTTAAGCGCTGCTACCATCCCAATCCGATTTGCCTGTTAGGCGTAATGACGCCGAATGAGAGTGAATTGTTTATAACGCAAATAAGCGAAAACGGCAATAAATTAAATGCAGACGAGAGAAATTTTGTTTGTATTATACTTACAAACATACATACATAAATACATAATACACAGTGAACGTATAAAATAATATCGCTCTGGTGAATACGGCGAATTTTCACAAGCCTGTCTCGGAATACTTAGGCAGGCTAAAATGTCATTCGGAATTTCATCCGAATCCCGGGGTGGCGGTGGTGGGACGAGATGATTTGGGTAAAATCATGTGTACGCTTATACCCAGAGAGGGTCGCCGGCAAGAAGGCTGGCTGGCGGTGGCTGGTGATGGGGGGCGGACGCTCGAGGCACGGCAGGGGTTTCGGGTGGTTTTTCAGAGGCGGCTCGCGACGGGGTGGGTTTTCATGGGGGGTGAGAGCCGAGCACAACATCGATCTTTCTGTCTCCTGTGCCGGTGCCGCGTGACAAGTACTTCAAAGAGACGGGGTCTCTCCTTCTCTCTATTGCGCTGCCAAAGAAATAAGCCAGGAAGCGGAAAGTTTGCTTTTCGGATTTGAAACACCTTTTTCTCTCTCTCGCTCGCGTGAATTATGGTGATTACTTTTTGCGCGGCGATAAAATTGGCGTAATGAGATTAATTCGATGATCCAATGTGGTCATAGTGATTTTTTGCTTTATTTTAAATCAATCGGGTAAGTTTTAGAAGATATAGATTTATTAAAAAAAATTTAAAAGACAATATTAATAAAATTAATAAATATGATTCATTAAAAATCTATATAAAATATTACACGAGATAAAAATATACATATGACAATATCATACAATTATGTAATTAATTGAAAAATAAAATATTTATAATATCATATGATTTATATTAAATTATATTTATGTATAAAGTTTATGATTTAAGATAAGCTGTTCATCCATGAATTTATCTTCAAGTCATCATAAACAACTTTGAAAGGCCACCCAATATGTTTCATAAAATAAACTCAAAAATATTTTACAGGTCTTTTGAGACTTGATGATTTAATATTAAATTTAAATTTATTTACCATATAATTATTATTACCCTTTTGGTTGCTTTTGGTTTAGTTTCGCAAAACATCCTTCACTATGATGTAAATAAACTTTAATTTACTGTGATGTACACCGAGTGTACATATCAATTTATTATGTGAATAATTAGTTTCTAATAATATGGCATTCTTTTGCGATACACTTACATATTTATTTAGATAATTACAATATATAAATATTTATCATAGCTAATAATAATATATATTTTGCTAAAAAAAAATTATATACATACAAGATATTGCTTTTGAGCTAAAGTAGCTCCTTTTTGAGAATTATTAGTATGACTCGTTATAATTAATCTTTACGATATTCATCCATGAGATTAGAAAAATCTAGGAAAACCTAATCACTGATGATCGATTGGGATTTTATTTATATAATAATCACTAATTCGAATGCATACTTTTAAAGGAGATGCAATAGAAATTGAACTACACTTAGATCCACATGAGATTCGGGCCTAGATCTTTTAGGTCATTAGTCAACGATTTATACCACTTGTCTATGCAATGTTTACGTTCAGAGGTTTTGAACTAGATTTATATATATTATTTTTGTAAATAACTACTTAATTTTTGCATTTATACATAATAATTACGATGAACAATGCATTTATTTTTTTTAGCAAAAACAATAATTATAACTACTTCGACTATTTCGTAATATAAAGTTTAAAATCACAGACTTTTACACAGTTCGATTTTTATACACCGAGTGTACATCACAGGTTTTTTAACTGTATTGTATCATGAAAATACTTGATTGATATACTGATTATATAATACTAATAGCTCTTAGAATTAATAATTATATTATGAAATCATGTAACTACAATATTTTTTTGTGGCTTTGGCTACTTTGCCAAGAATTCATATTTTTTTAATAAGTAGTATTCATTGACAAATAAATTAATTTTATTCTGAAAAAAAGTAGTAGCATACTGCCAGCATATATGCAAAGAAGAAATCCAATATACATATGATACATAGATAAGTATTTATTTTAAAGATGCTTATTATCCTTACAATCTTTCGCCATTGATTATGTTGCATAAGTTTTGAATGTATTGTAGTTATTGTATGTAAAATACAATAAGAAGTCAGTGATCATAAAAACTGGTTAAGATATGGATAAATGGATAAATTCACTGATAAGACTCATGTATTATTTTAAATGTTTTTCTTATGTGTCTTTTAGTAACTTGAACATGATTGTAAATTGTGTTAAAATTTGCAATATATATTGATCAAAAGCTCATCATCCTGAATCGAGGGTTATTACTTAGAGAATCAGTTTTTTAATATTAAAAATTATATCATACAAATGTATACACATTGTAAGTAAATTCTATAGAATCTTGACCTTGCATGACTAACAAAAACCACTTACTTTAATTTTATATGAAAATATGAATCACCACGCACCTCGTAAATCAAGCCGCATATTTTTTCAATATAATTTTGGCGAAATTCTTCTATCATAAATCACTCAAATGCAACGATTGCCACTTGTAGCACAGACGTTCAAACATCTCGCCAGATAACGTTGCGTACCTATTTTGCATACACATCGACAAAGTTTTTTTCCCTTTTATTCTTCACACCAACTCCGAGCGAAGGTCGAACCTTTTGAAAACACATTTTACAAAATCTCCACGTCTACGAAAGCCAGAGAATTATAATCTTTATACATCCAGAATCCGGTCGGCGCTTAGGGGGCGAAAGCTTAACGCTATCGTTTTATATACACATACATATAAAAGGGGACGGAAATCACCCGTCACCCTACTTTGTATTTAATCTGAACGCATTTTTCAATGTAAATTCGAAGATGACACGTAACATATAACTAATCAAATCAATCATTATTGGATAATCAAAATAATTGATTTTTTATTATTATCAATATAAGTACAATATTATAATATATACTTAAATGTAACAAATTTAATAAAATAATGATAGATATTTATCGACCAAATCAATGGCATTCCTCTGTTACAAATTGTAACACGATTATACAAAGCTTAACATTTTTTTTATAGGCACAGTTATAAATTACTTTTTGCAATTGTATGTATAATTTAGTACAAAGCGTACAGTTGTACGTATTGTGCAAGTCGCTTTCTATAGAAAACTCCTAAATACCGTTAGTACTCCCAGCAGGTTGTCATCATAAAATATTTATTGCGTCCTCACGAGAAGACAAAAAGTTTTCTGGAACGAAAAAAAAATATATAACAAACCAAGACTCGAAAACAAAGGCGTGAGAAGCACTTAACTGCGGTTTTGAACCGTCCGAAATTGTACATGTGTATTGTCAACTTTTACGGTTTTACGCAAAAACCACATGTACACACAAATAGTATAACCGACTCGTTATTGATTTTCGAAAGGTCCGAAAAGGCAATAAATCAAAGTTTTAGAGCTGAAATTTTTCAATATAAAATTCGTCGTGGGCAATTTCGTTTGCGGTCGAGTAACAATTAGTCGGTTAAATTAGAGGTTAACATCTCGCATATGTAAAACTTAACCCACCGGCTTATAATACAGAGTCCAAGAACTATAATTACCATATAAGAATCTGCTACATGGATCTAAGTGGGTCAAACGGGGCACGAAAATTGCTATACCTGTAATTTTTTTATTAGCAAAAAAATTATATACATTTAAAACATGTATTATTTTGTGTACACGTTAAAATGCGATAAAAATCTATTGGCCAAATTATTATATGTGAGTATCAATATTTTTACATCATTCAATTTCGATATTTGCTTACTTTTTATCTCTATATACAAGTGTGCTATAAAAATATATTGGCTCTTTGCTCATTATTAAAAACATAACCCATTCTTTTTTTACTGTTTTGTTGTGACATAATTATATCTATCTTAATTATAAATATCCCTGTAATAATTTTTTAATTAATTATTTTTACCCTTAACTTAAGACTAAAAATAACTACCTTTGGCGAAGATCAAGCAATACTACGAATATGCTTATGTAAAAGCTTGAAACTTTAATGGATTTTACTAGTAATTATTTGAGAAATATTGATTAAGGTATAATTGTTGACGAGTTTTAGATTAGTTTTTGACTGAATAAATACGTTTTACACGTATGAAATAGGCATATTCACACAATAGTTGGACTGTTTTAGATTATAAAAAAATGTCGCTTTCTGATGAGAATTACATAAATTTAAACTGATTAAATGTGGTATAGCGACAAAATTCTATAGGCAACTGGGGCTGCTTCTTATATTCCGAAATGGTAGTTATCCACTTCATCGACGCAACGGTGAAGTAGACAGATTATAAAACTGTCTTGGAATTATTTCATCCCTTTATGGACTGAAATTTTGACAGCAATTTAATGGATGTTTCAGCGAAAACATTTTTTTTTGTCAATTATATGATCAACTCTCATTATCAAGATTATTCTCCTTAATTTTTGTACATATTTTATACCCATATATTGAATTAAAAAATTATACATATTGAATTTAAAAAAATCGAATGTGCCTTTACGATTTTCCCCATTAAATCTTAAACGGCTCTAAGACATATTTTAAATATTCGTCTAGGGGTAAATTACTTCCAATTACTATGATTATTATGTACGTATATGTACATAGATTCATATTATAATAACGTATATTAAATATTATAAAAATACATATTTATAGCAATTTATTAGGGCCGCGCGTGGCCGGTGCACGCAAATCGTGTGATTTATAAGCTTTCGCCTTTCAAGAATATCGGGGACTCTGAGTAGAAGTAGCTATAGGTACATACGTAGTATATGTAACGGCGAAATGATTGAGTATGAAATTATTATAAAAAAGCTCGACTACATTATCGGTGGGCAGGTCTATTTGATCAGGCCCCGGCCCGTTTTTTTGATTTACGCCATTTTTCAGACCCCCGCTGCCGCGACATTGATTTAACAATTTCATTATATCAATGGACGCGAATTAAATGGGGGCTGGTCACTAATGTAACGGCTGCTAGCATACGCTTACATACATCATATAATATGAATTATAGATAGCGATCGTTGAGAGTGAAAATTAAAATATGGAGTGTCACATGGACTTGCGCTGAGCCCGATGCTATATCTATATAATGATTTATGTTGGTCACGTAAGTTTCAATAAAGAAAATGTATACTAAATTGATTGCGCATTATCAAAAGGCAGTGTAACGCAAACACGCTTTTTCTTTATACTTTTACATCGCACAACAAAACGCCTCTTTGTAAAACAACCTTCAAATTATTCCATAGAATAATAGGAGGAGAAAAGGAGGTAGGTAAAGAAAAAAAAAGCTGCTTTTTTATCCGAAGGGAGTATTATAATGAAGGGGCCTCGTTTGATCGATCTAAGCTCCATAGTACTGCGTAGTGACTGTGTACCGAAAGTACGGGAGATCTGAGATAAAAAATAATTACAAGGAAATGGACATGAATAAATGGTTAAAACATAAACTAACGACACTCGGTAAAGAATAAAAAATGAAACAAAATAGTATTTATACAGTAAAGATGCTCTTAATTTGAGTGGAGATTATATATTATAAGTAATGCATGCAAATGAACCGTAAAACCATAATTATATAGAAACCATAAATAATGTACGGTATGACGACGTGTCAATTGCGTAAAATATTAGTACGTGAAAGGTAATCGCAGACATCAATAATACTTATGGTAATTATAGGTCTAACGTAACCGCGAATGTACGTACTTAACTTTTGAATAAACGATCTTGTAAAAAATATATGTATACACAAAAACGTGAGAAGAATACGCGTGTGGGTGTGCGACTCTATTTTAATTAAATAAAAATTTTAAACGCTCGCTTTTCGACTAGATAGGAAAATAATTATTTGATAAGTCGGAACACAGATAAGGAAGCTCTGGTCGGCACCGTTCCGTTGATTTAATCTCGCAAAGTTAAGGAACTCATTTGCATACCAATTATAAAGTGGTTAAATTTAGTTTTTCTTGTGGGCCAACGCGTGATACTTTTTTTCAGTTGTACCATGTTAGATTGTTATTTAATGATTAGTTTTTAACGTATGTATTTTAACAAAATATACATACAAAATATTATTGAAAAAGTATATACTGCATCTGACGTGATTTATGTATTTTTTGATATGACTAATATTTATTTAAATAAATTAGAATATTTATGAAGCATGCATTCGGTAGGACTGCATATTTATAAGAACACATTTTTTGCTATATTATTTTTTTATAGTATACCAGTAAATATACATATACATTATAATCAAAACTATCAATTTTTATATCGATTAAAAATAAGATAACATACTTTTAATATAATATTAAAAATATGATATGCTATAACGATTTTTGAGTATAAGAACGAAAACATTAAGCGAGCTTTAACCGTTTAGGAAATAAAGTGATGTTTTATATTGCTAATTTAGGTTATTATTTTATATTTTGTTTATTTAAATAAATGACCATATGCACAAACAAGGGTTAAGGAAAAAATATTTGTTCTCGGAAATTTTATAAGAAATAATAAAACTTTGTTTAAAAGCAATAATTAAAAAATCGGCTCATAAATTTCAAGTTTTATATAAGAGTAAATATAACTATTAAGTTTTGTTTAATTATAAGTTATGAAAAAAACAGAGGAACATATTTGTCTTGAAAAAATGCTAATTAGACCTTTGTTCTCAATTTTTTTTATAAAAATAATATGTTTGTTGATGCACAGATAACACGCACCCGAACAATTTAGAGTTTACTTTAATAATAAAAATAATATATCTTAATATCGCAAATAAAATAATTGCAAAATGCTTTTTCACAAAATTATAAAAAATAAATGATAAATGCATATTTTTTAGACATTGCCATCACCACTCAAATATTTTTACAACTAAATCAGAATATAATTCTGTGTGGCAATATTATTTGATTAAGTTTAATCCTAGCTTATTTATTATTATAATACTCTCAGCAAAAAAGGAAATTTAAAGAAATTAGTAACGATTTTTTTACCGTAAATATATCTAGAGATAAAAATTAATATTTATAAAAATACTACAAGTTACAATGTATTAAAATTTCTTATAATCGATAGTAAAAATGTCTTTTATTAGGTTTAATTATAGTTTCATTATTATTATAGATTTGCGCAACACGTAGCTAAATAAGTCCATATTTAATTAAATTAATTAGAACCGATTTTATTATCTAAAATTTTTTTCTTTTATTTTTACTTTATCTAGAGATTAAATAAATATTTATAAAAATAATTCAGGCTACTATATATCACAATTTACTATAATTATAATTGAAAACGTGTTTTTTATTTGATTTAATCATAGTTTGTTAATTATTATAATTACGCACCACACGTAGCCAAAAAAATCTATTTATTAAATTTGTATCGATTTTTTTGCGGAATTTTTTTTTTTATATTTTTACTAAATCTATCGACTAAATAACCACTGTGTATATTATACTATAATCATTAATGAAAATGTGTTTTTTTTATTTCTATGTCAAAGCAAAAAAAGCGAATGATAAAAATCACAGATCTGAAAAATAAAACAATATTATATACTGTGTTCAGAAATCCCAGTCAATAGCCAGAATTTAACAAAAAAATTATTATCGTAAACATTTCAACTATATCATTTATTTTTTAGAAAGTTGTATACCAATTCTTTTGACAAATCAATTTATGTTTTTTATTGCTGTCATGTTTACTAAAAAAATGCAATTAACGTGATTTATGACAATGACCATAGATTTTTTTAAGGTTAAAAACTGTAAATATTATGTACACGGATAAGGAGTTCTAAAATATGCAGTTTTTAAAACGTCATTTATTTTGACTGTTCAATGCATTACTTAGATATATTTTTATTGCTGTCATTTTTATCACACTCTTATTTTAGTTTGTAAGATATTTGTAGTAATCGTAGATTTTTATGTGGTACTAAAAAGGAGTACTAAAATATTATTTTAACTAAAAAGGAGTTCTAAAATGGTACATATTTGAGAATATTAATTATTTGTATTTTTGCTGCAGTATGCTGCTTTTTAAAAAAAATACATGCAATAAATGTGCTTTATCCCACCCTTATTATATTCTCTATGAGCTGTAAAAATCAATCAGATTTTTATACCTAATATGTAAGAACTAGCTCAATTTTAATTAACCTTAGAATATCGAAACCTATAAAATAGGAGCGAAGACCGAAATAGGGTACAAATAACCCCTTTTTAATTTGCGTATTAATAAAGTAAAATTTGCTACACTATTTTTTCACGTTATAGAAAACAAAAATATCATATTTATATTTAGCAAATTGTTGAAATATTAGACTTTTGGGGTTCAGATGTACCCCGATTAAGTTTAATTATAACAATATTCATCAGTGAGATTAGGAAAATCTAGAAAAAACTAATTTGTGTTGATTGGTCGGAATAATAATTATTTAATAATCAATAATTCCGAACACCCAGACATAATTGAAATATAAAATAAGCACTAGGGTTCATATGAAATTTAAACTTTCTGTATTACTACACTGAGCTGTCGTATTGGTAAGTATTTGAAAATATATTTTTTTAGAAGATACTATAAAAAAGTATTTTCATGCACATACTTTTACTCTTTAGCTTTTTTATATTAAAAAATAATAGTTAAATATATTGTTTAATAACTAATAACTAGTCTGTATTTTATATAATATTGCTCATTGTAAATTACTAAATCATGTACACTTGCTATACATATAAACAATTATTTGCATGATGAGTTTATAGCTTGCAGAACGGGTTTGAAGCAAAAGTATTTTAACGATTTAGCTTAACGATTGCATATTATTGTTAATATATTACCATTTTTCTAAGCTTTGAAAAATAAATGAGTTATCAAAAGTTCACCAAGAAAAAAATCTATGTCTAGACTCCCTACAAAAAATACTAATTTGAGTTTTGACCGATGATAATCGTTTCAAAGATTGAGTTATCCATTTTTCCCTGACGCCATCCGGCAATCACCGAGTCGGCGGCCATATTTCTCTAAAACGGCCATACATTCCTCACATCACTCCCAAAAGTGAGAGACACGGGGTGTTTAGGGAACAAAAAAATTGCATCAACTACAACCACACTATCTAAAAATATTCACACTCACACACATGTACACAAATAGTGTTAGTGAGGAGGTTAGAGAAAAGGAGCGGGACGAAATTCGCCCGGGGCTCTGGAAAAAGGAGGAGGAGAAAAAAACGACCTAATATCTCAAACGTCAAAACGTGACATTGAGTGATTTGTAGCCGAGCTCCGCCTGTCCCATGTTTCAAACATCACTTTGGCTCCCCCCACCGCCCGGTCGCGGTGTGCGCGTCTCGCTCCAACGAAGTGTATAATGCATCTTGCGTCTCGCTCGCGGCCACCGACGAAAGGATACGAAAAACACGTGGACGCCATATACGCACGTAGAATAATTTTTATGGTAGGTTCAATTAATGTGATGCGCTTTATTTGTTTGTAGTTATCATTTAGATGATATATTGAGAAAAGATTTTCGGCCTTTTCGCAAATAGCTATTGAGAATTGTTAGGAATATGTTTTATAATCAAATTTTTTGATGATCTGATCTGATCATTAAATTTTTTTGGCATTTTAGTGTCTTATCAAAAATAATATTTTCCAGTTATTAAATTTACATTATTTTCACATTATGCATAAAGCAAAAACTCTTGTACGGTGAGCTCCGGTGTCATGAAAATTACACAGCTTATTATGTCTGGAATTTTTAAGTCAACAAACATATTTAAACATATGATTGGAAATATATATTCAACTTTTAAATACAAAACGATGTATTTCATAACATATTTAGTAACATTCTTTATTTCATTGAGTTGGATGTACTCATACACATATTGTTAAAGCAATTGTATAAAAGCCTTGCTCTATTGAAATTAAATATAAATAGTTAGGCGTGCGATATAAAATGTAAAAACCAAAAATTATATTTAAAATAGTATCATGCGAAAGTCGTGGCGTAGCATATTTTACCAGGTTATTTGTATATATATTACATATATTACATTTATATATATACAGATCAATACATTTTTTATTAGATATTTGTTTGTTACAGTGTCAAGCTTTTTAAAAAGTAGTTTAAATTCAATAAACATTCTTTATCCCTCCCTTATTTTAGTTTGCCGGAAACTGGCAGTAGTTGAAATATTTTAACGATTGAAAATTGGAAATACTATGTTTTATTAAAAAGGTGCATATTTAATAATTAAATCAATAAACTGTTTACAGATGTATTGTTCAAAAATATCAAAATCTGCATTTTATAAAACCCTGCGCGTGTTAAAAGAAAAAAATGCTCTTCAAATTCATTAGGGTCTACTACTGAACAATTAAAAATTCTAAAGATATTAAATATTTTCTGGATTTTTTCTTTACTTCCAGAATATTTATTTTATGTAATTTAATAATATATTAAGCGGAAAATATAGATGTGTTAGAATCAAAAAACATTTTTATGCCCAGCAATTTGATTGGGTTTCATTATGACCATGTTGAAAATCTAATATATGAATATAATTTAACATTAAATTTGTCTTATTCTTCTATACTTAAAGCCTATTTCTGTTTATGACAACATAAGTTTCTTAGACTTTTATGACATTGGAGGCAAAAAATTAATTTCCAAGCTCACCAAATTTATGGAATTACATTATGATTATGTTGAAAAAATAATCTAAAATATTATGAAGCAAAATATTTTTTGGATTTTTTTCCTTTAATTTCAGAATATATTGTACATTATTAAACATTTTTTTAACCATATTTAATTATACTTAAAGCTTTTTTGTTTTTGGCAATGCACTTATGAGCAGAACACAATTAGTAAGAAGTATTCGTGATAAAAAATAAATACAAATATGCGTTGTCTCTGATTAGCTTATTACAAAATTTTAGAAATAAATCGTTTTTGATTTATATACTTTATGGACAATGTTAAAACTATCCAAAACTGTTCTTTATTAAACGTTTACCGGAACTTGCGTTTGATAAGACAAAGAAACATTTTCCCAAGCTCACTAATACATTGAGGTCAAAAGTGATTGTGTTGCAAAATAAAGGACGTTCTGTAAGTATAAATATTCAATGCAAAATCTTAAAATTTTTAAGCATTAATGTTATAAACAGAATAAGTAACAATTTTTATATTAGCTTATCAGATATGTGTATTGTGTCTGATAAGTTCATATAAAAAAGGTGAAAAATAGATTTTATGAAACAGACAAAACTCGCGTGGGGTTGCAGAAATAAATAATTATCTAGGCTCACTAAATACATTGAGGTTAATAATGATTATGTTAAAAAATCGTTCTAAAGGCATAATAAGTCACTGCATATTTTACTAATATAAAAAAAATTTATTAGGTAAAAATAGATAGGAAATACCTCCTAAATATAATTATTAGGATATATTTATTGTACAATATTTATTTTATTGATTTTTGACTGAAAATATTATTTATTGCATAACATGATATGAAACGTGTATGAGGTGCATTATAATCTAAGCTAGATCGTGAGATAGAGTGCAACCATGGCAAAGAAGCAAAAGGGAATTATTTTCACACGTGCATGAAATTAAGCTTGGCGGATTTATGTTGTTATAGTTATAGCAGTTTGACGTTGAAATATATATTTATTCATAATCAATAGCATAAACAACATTATTGCATTAAATTATAAACAATATAAAAATAACATGCACACACTATTAAATACGGACTGAATTCCACGCAATAGAATTTCTTTAATCGTTGTAATTAATTTACGCAGCAATTACACGGTGGAATAAAATACTTCATCAGTAGCTTTTAACAATTGCCCAGATAGGATCGCCGCCACACTATGGATGCGCTGGGGTAGAATTTCAAGGGTGTGAGCGTTCAACCCTTGGGGATGAACAGCCCTTGGGGAGGGTCAGGGCGGCGGCCAATCACGGCCTCCTGGCGGGAGATCGTGTTATATTTTAATATATTTTTTTCGTTGAATATACCTGCATTTGTGCAGAATGTGACGCCATAATATCCTCGGGGACCAGGTGCTTTGTGCATTCGCACCGAAGAAGACCTTTTGTGATCGAACAAGACGGATTACGAATGGAGCCAAAGACGAAGAAAAAATATAGGTGATATACTTTCATTTGTGAAGAAAACATTCAGGTGATACACTTAGATTTAAGTTAGAATCTTAGACATTGAACTAACTTCTTTAAAAATCTTCTTTATAATATAACACTTACTTGTATGTCTTGTAATCTTGATATTACGTAATTTTATACTATCAATTAAAAAATATACAATGAGAGTTTCGAAAAATATTTAATGTCCTCAATCAAACTATATTACCCTGAGATTTTTTTCTGATAATTATTATGTCATTCAAAAAAAACACTTACATATATTTATAATGCACCTTCAATAATTGGACAAGCTTCCCTATTTTTTTTTAAATAAACGAGTGGGATGTTTCACTACAAAAAAAATAAACAAATCTCGCTTTGTATTTCATGGACAATATTAATTATAGGTTTCAAGACAATCCCGATTGTTCGCATTAAGGCATTACAAAACTATAAAAAGCGTTCTCGTGAGCCTCCATTTTTTAAAAGCTCTTATGCGTATACAAGATTAATCTTACAATTCGAGATCGGATCTCTATAAAGGGAACTTGAACCAACGACCTCGACGTCCGAAAACCGATTCGGCACATTGTATCAGACCTTAATTGAGTTATATTAAAAAAAAAATTATAAATTGATGCAGAGTCACTCTCCCCTGAGCATGCAGTACACGTTTCCTATACATATATCTAAATATGTACTATACAGGAGTCGTTCTATTGTTACCTCCTCCTAATGCTCCCTCTGGGATTTGAACCGTATCAAGTTCCGTATCGTTGGTAAATGCGTGTAATTTTTAACTTTAATACGCGCATTATTTTAATAAAACAAATAGTATAATTATATAGAATTTCGTTTGTGTAATATATTTTGTGTTGATTAAATATGCGCATAGTTTCAAGTGTGAATTTCGTTTTTGGGCGAGACGTGATGTCTTGATATAAATAATTGGCAGTTAAGTTATTTATTAATCTTGTGCTTCGCCATGCTTGAACTAACGTTTTTAGGGTAATCCTTGGTCAGAATTTTGCGACCGCATCGCGGGGTGTTAAGCCACCGGGTGGAAATGACCCCGGCCGTCACCTACGAGCCCCACCCCATGGGATGGGTTTTCCTTTCCTGACTCTGAAGTCTTATCTCGTGTTGAAATCGGACGCGGCAGTTCACAGGAAGTGTACCAGGATTACTGCGGGAGGAAATGAGAAACTACAGCTTGCCTTTCGCAAGGGGAGGTTCAGGATTGCAGCCGGCTATGCACTTCAACTCGTTCCTAATGGAGATGGATAACCACTATACATGAGCTTTTAACTATTGAGATTTAACAAATTGGTTAAATTAAATCTATTTACCATAAATAAATCAATTAAATGGTAAATACAAATAAACGTCGTCTGTATTGTAATTGTAATTTAAAGATCATACAGTACGCGCTAATTGATTATATTAAATAATTAAAAATATTTGTAATGCTGTGTAAATATATATTATGAAAGCAAGTTTGAGCGCTATATTTTTAATTACATGACTAATAAAAATGAACGTTTGATATTATTAATAACATAAAAAAGGTGGCACTAACACATATGTATGTATAAAGCAGTAAACAATTAATAGTAAAAATTTGTTCAAATGGTATTTGATTTATAACACGGAAACGTTTTCAATTAGTGGCGATGGACCAACCTACGTATACGACATGTTGTACATGGGAAAAAGTTTTTTATTTAGTTCGAATGAGCATTGTAGATAATTTATGTTGGATTGTTTTAAGTTTAAGATTAACACTAGTGTTAATTAAATTTATATGTGTTTCAAAGAAATTTGTATTACTTTAACACATAGCTTTAAAGAAAACTCAATGTACACACGCAATTAAAAATAAAGTGATAATAAAATTATCTTTAATACAACTATGTAAAATACTTATTTTATTTTTGGTTATAAATTATTTATAAAAATGCATTATAAATATATTTTTTTAAGTGGTACTGAATTGTTTTTAATTTTTAATTAAAAATGATTACGAAATTAAGAATATGTAGTTACAAATGAAAGCTTATGTTAGATTATATTTAGATACAGATTATTGTGATAAAAATATTTAAAAATATCCCTACCATTTACGAAACTTTATATGTAATATATTAACTATATTTATAAAAATTATTAATCACCGGAATTTTGTAAAATTAAATGAAAAAATACATATATTGGAAAATATATGTACATAAAAAAGTAAAATATTACTACTTAGCTATTTGTATTATACATTTAGTTCACAAAAGTAAGAAAAAAATGTAAAAAAATTATGTAAATTTTTTTATTGTATTAAAGTGCATTGTTTTTATTAAAGTAATAGTTATATATAAAATTGTTTATTTATGTTTAAATAAGAAACACTGAAAACATGTTTATCAAACTAATGATTAAGTAATAAATGGAATAAACTGCTTTATATATGTATTATATTTTGAGGTTTCGTATCTTTCATTCAACTTAAAGGCATATTCTCTCTATATGATTATATTTAATAATTCTTAACTTTTGCAAAAATAATTTTAAAAACACATAAATTGAAACATAGATAGGAAATAGAGCTTCCAATTAAAAAACTAAATATTAACTACTTTTATAAATTAAACAATTATTATAAAAAGGTCTCATATAAGATAATTTTTATTATCATATAATCCAAGCACAAGTATTAAAATAATAGTTAAAAATTAAATGAATTTATTTAAGAGTTAAATATAATCGAAATACTATTGCTCAAAAAATTGCTATCTCAAAAATCTCCAATTAAACACTAAAATTTCATATCAAGAAAATTGAGATATTGTTTTATTTTCCTATTTTCAAGTTGACTATTTAGTTTTTTGTTTTTCCTGTAAAGTTGTCAAATATGGAGTTAGCAATTTTACACTTTAAGCCATCGATATATATTTAACGTTGAGTTTTGAGATATTTAAAAAAAAAATATCACAAAACTCAACGTTTACAAAAATAATCAGTGCTAAAAATCAAATGCTCTATAAATGATTTTTAAGCTTTTATATATTTTTAGAAATGTTGGAGCATATCTTAACTAAATTTATTATATAAAATTATCAACGGACTCTCAAATTTCGTAATAATAATTAAATAAATTAATTAAAAAATATATATAAGAAATAGATATTTCAAAATAAAAATAAAATAAAATAATTATATGCGTCATAAAATTCATTGGTATCAAAACCTAGCAATTATGATTTTCAATTATGGTTCACATTTTTATTACTATTAAATTAAAATAAACATTGAAAACATGTTTTACGAATTAACTATATTTACATTTAAAAAATAATGTTTTTATATTATATAGCATTTATTCGATAGCAACAGGTGTTTCTCAAACTTTTTCGTCCATATTTTTTTAAATTTAATATCAGATTTCACAAAATATATTTTTTTATTTAGAAGCACCTTCACAAAACACAACAATGGAGAAATCATTCAATTCCAATCGCAATCGAATAGATCATCATTTCCAGCATTGACCTCCACGTTTTGCCATAATGGTCTTTTCCGGGTCAATGGGCCGCGTTATTATTAAAATGCGACTTGGTATTTCTTTTTCATTCGTCCCAGCACGCGTGAGAACACACCGATGAAGCCATTTGTCCCAAGGTACCTACATACATACATATATATGTACTGCACCTTGTAGTGCGGTGGTGCGTGATCTGCGTAATTGATGTTACCAAATTAAAATTACAGGGTACGATCGCAGGTATCTATTGTTTTGTGGGTATTGAACACCGTGCGCCTAATTGCCGTCCACGGACGGGTCCCTATTTATTTTTTAA
The DNA here is from genome assembly GCF_051122295.1 of Plectrocnemia conspersa. NCBI lineage: Eukaryota > Metazoa > Arthropoda > Insecta > Trichoptera > Polycentropodidae > Plectrocnemia > Plectrocnemia conspersa. The sequence goes on along the minus strand of NW_028277169.1, from coordinate 11,004,291 downwards.
TATTTTTTATTATGTAGATAAATACAGTGTGAACCAAAATAAAAGATTTTTTCGATTGTGTCATTAGATTAGCAAATTAATAATATCAGAATTAAGCTATTGATTGTGTTTACGTTATTGTCAACATTGGTAGTAAGCATTTGGAGAGGTGCAGTAATTTTGGCACGTAGTTCGGTTTAAGTGTCTCAGCTCTGGGATAGGTCCTATTTTGTATTCCTTCGGTACGTGTCTCGGGGTGATCGGAGCGTTTTATTACTTCGCAGAGTGTTGACGTAAATATGTTAGGCCAAGGGGGTGGGTTATGGGGTGGTTTGGGTGTCGAAAGGCGGGTAATCCATCCACTCTCGAGGTTTCGGGGTGGCGAGGGCACAAATCACGACGCGGGACCCTTGCTGCATAACAACTAGACGCAGGGCTTATCGGCCTTTCGGCCCTCCGAGGGCGGGGAACGATTTTTTTATTTTGAAAGAAGCGAAAATCGACAAAATTGGAATGTGATGCGAGGGAAAAATTTATCTTATTTTTGTGTACCATTAAGTTTCAAAGGACTTTACAAATTCAAAGATTAACTTTCTTATGACCTTCATTTCTACTGATTATAAATTGTTTACGTTATCTATAACCTAATTCACTCATTTAATTTATACATACATACATATTCTATTTAATCTTAATACGAATATAAATTGAAACCATCAAAATTTTGAACAAAAATCAGGTCATTTTTTTATAATATTTTTTTCTCATAGAAAAAAAAAGATCTACATAATTTTTAATGTGATATTTAAGGTTAAATAAATATGTTTATTCATAAAGATTATCAAAGTTGTAAAATAATCAGAAATAACTTATAATATAGTAATAAATAAAAATATGACTTATTGGTATTGAAATATATTAAAAATAAATTTAAAAAATAAGATGGTAAGACTAAGTTTAGGACCCATCAAAATACTACAAGAAAGTTAATTAAAATTACATTTGTGTTTTACGATTTTTTAAATTTCACTAGCTTTATTTTTAATTTTCAACACATAATTTTGAAGTCTAAAATTTCTGATGTGTCACCTAATATTAAAATTATTAATATTGTACATAAATTAAAAACTATAACTGACAAGAAATAAAATCTTTACGTGGCCTATTAATAAGGGTTGGAAATTAAACGTAATGCGTAATAGTTGATCAGTGATTCTCAAACTTGTGTATGTAGGTATATTATAGGTATTGCCTTTAAATATATGTTTTATGGTTGGTTGGGTTAAAACGAAATACAACATTGATATACGATGCTATAGTTGTAAAAACTGTTTTTAAAAAAAATGCTTGTTCTTACGTTCGTCACTTGAGACGAAAATACTTCGTTTTGCGCATGATTTAGCATATCAAATGGTGAGATGGGGGGGGGGCCAAGAGCTTATGATACATTCTTAAAACAACCATATATATCAGATAATTATATGAAAAATAGTATCAGTTCTTATATTAAAAGGAAGGCTATTTTCAAATATTTTTTAAATCATATAATTAAAAAAAAAATTATTCGTAAGTATGGGGGGGGGTTAAGTAAAGGTCCGGTTTAGGTGGTTTTTAAGGGATAACAGAATTATCTTGATTCGTCAAATTTTTATAATGAACAAACTTGTTTACGAATGGCCTTTCTGTTCTGATAACTAAAACGAATAAATTTCTATGCATTTAGGACAAATCTGACTTTATAACGATATGGTACCTTAATATTGTACATTAAAATTTTCCAATTATACCCAAAAGCAAGATTCACGTTATGATTTCGGAAAATTCGATTTACATCCATTAAAAACTTATCAGTAAATCAGAAACGCACACGTTTACCACGATACATATTATAAATTTCAATTACGTTATAGAAACTCCAATTACAATAATAACAAGTATCAATCTCGTATCAAGATGGCTCGAGCATTTTTTCAATTAAAATACTAATGCATACGAATACGATCCGATTGTACAGTAGATTTGCATTGTTCAGGTGATATTTAAAAAAAACATAAATTTCTATTTAATTGATATTTTTTATTCAGTGAAAGTACGGTACCTTGAAATTATTATTTTATGCCGCGATTAAGATCGAACGATAAGATCGAACCGGTGTCTATGTAATTACTAAATAATCCATAGAATGTAAAATATTTATAATGAAATAATTGATAATCTAAGGTTGTATACAATTGGCAGATGTGTATTTTAAGCAATTTGATGTATGTGATATCTAATTTATATTTAATCAATGATCTGATACTTTTTAAATGATTATGCTTGGCATGTCGCCCAGTTAAATTAAACCCGTTATTTTCGAGTTTAATGCAAAACAAACATGTTATTATTATAAATTGCGATCGTAACGAATGCATTTTGATTTAAATATTAATTGATTAATTAATAGAGAACGTTAGTTTTTTTTATGAATATTAATTTTTGGGACACAAGTAATACATGTGTATACATATATTTATATTAATATATAATAGAATTTTTTAATAATTGTCATTGAAATAAATTATTACACGTATCATCTAACAATTTAATTTGTATTTTGCTTCAGTAGCAAAAAATCTCAATTATTTATAGTTACTGTGCAAGCGATTTTTAATTTACGTTTTTTACGGTTGCGCTCGTATTAATTAAACTCGATCGCAGATAGTGGATGAAAAATTGTCATATTTATCCAAAATAAGGCCATGTTTGAAATTAACGTGCAGCATCCCATAAATCATCCGAAAACGAGTAATTAAAATACTGCTGTCTGACGGAATCATCTCGCATTAATTTACGACCGGCTGATTCGGCCGGAAGATTCTACCGGAAAGATGGCTAAGATCTATAAATTTCCGCTGTGCCTGTTCAAAAAATTCACGTGTACGTATTATATTATTATTTTTTTATTCCAGTATATGCAAATTTCAAGCGGAGGAACATGAAAAAATCGACGAAAACGCATCGAGGTGTATGCAAATTTTCGGATTGCAGCTTGTTACGAAAGCTGGAGGGAGAATTAGCAATTGTAATTTTTTCCGCGAGCAGAAAACGCGGAAATTGTAAAAGAAAAACATCTCATATCTTGGCAGGGCTATCATCCGATTTGCTTGTGTGTACAACATGCTTTGATTTTGTTCTGTTTGCGCTTTTCCTTCTTCTTCAATTTTATTGCGCAAAAATAATAAATCACTCGAATGAGGCCGAACTAAAATAGCAAAACTATAATAAATTACACTATTTATAAGTAAAATACAATTAATTAAAATTGCAAAACGCCCCGCCTATAAAAATTAACAGTGCTTAGAAATCAAATTAATAAAAAACACTACCATAAATTATAATTAAATTTAATTACAAAATATGTAAATATATAATACAATATGAAGAAAAAATACAGTTTTGCAACGTGTTACATACTTATAGATATTGTATAGTCAAAGCTTTCACATTTGCATAATAGCAAAATAAGATGAATAAGCAACGAAAACTATTGTATATATATTGTATAACCAAAATATTCAAGGGCGAAAAAATCTATTATGAATTCTTACCTCGTAGATTTTCCCTTCTGGGCCACCCTCGGTAATTTGGATGAATGGTCGCCGGGCTTGTGCAACTTTCTAATTTTTAATTGTTCCTCCTTCACAAAAGACTTCTTGGGTCACACAGTAACATAACAAACCAAAAAACGGGATATCAACAACACACAACAAATTAACTGTTGTTTACGTCTTTGTCGTTATCCATCTTGTCAGCTTTATATTATTTATTACAATAACTGTTTATCGTTTTTAACTTTTCGTTTTTGGATCACAATAGTCATTCTTTTAAAGATCATCTACACCTTTTCCGACGCGTCATTATAACGATCAGTAGTAATTGTTCGATCATTTGAGTGTTCGTCATATAATCATCACTTTTTATTTTTATTTTGTGTATGTCTAAAAAAAATTAAAAATCAGGTATAAATTTGTGACGAAATGTATCATTAGAGTAGACGTTGGGTTCTCAGATAAAATTATAAGATATCATATTTTTTATGAAAATACGTTCAGTATTATTTATATTACAATTCAACAAATTTTTAATTATATTTAAAAACAATGCTTTGATTGTAGTTTAAGAAAATACGTCTTTATTTTTTGTGAAAAAATATTGCGGTATAAAATTATATATCTTTTTTTGCTTAAAAAAATATCAGAAAAAAATGATAAATATCTACGCAACATATTTGTTTAAGGTCGTGTATAAGTTTGTTGTTTTGGCAGTAATTCAATGAAATAGGCAGTAGTAGAAAAATATTAACTTAAATACACGGTCAGTTGATAAACGGTCAGTAATTATATTAGGAATTCTGTTTTTAAATTTGTGTCATTTAAAATAAATTAAAAAATATTTTAGGCGTAAAAAACGTTATTGCGTCAGTAATTTTGCTTCATTTTAATAAATTATTTAATCTAACAGTCATGTTTAGGTATATTTTAATTGAATATTGGTATTTTTATTACAGATGATGGTAATGTAATAATAATTCTAGTTATGAAATGAAAGGGTTCAATAAAAATAAAATATGTTTTATAAGAATCACATTTACTTGAAATAGTATTTTAAGATCGGTTTGATAAAAAAATATTAAGAGAGTATTAAGAGCCGAAATCAGAGCTTAATTGAGCGATTGCTAAAGTTACTGATCGTTAATATTCAATTGGCCATATATTAATAATAATATTACTGTATGTTTAAATTAAACGTAGTTGAGCATTTATTCATAAAAAATGAGCATTTAATTGATTGCCATGAGTATTAAATATGCAATAGTAAAAAATCCACGAGTAAATATTGGTTAATTTATACTTATTTTATGTAATTATTAAAATATTTATTATCTATTATATTAAATTGTTTATTTATTACTAAAAATATAAAAATAGCAACAACAAAACATATTATATACAAAAAAAACTTATGCGGTGCATTTTAATACAGTATTATTTAATTGATTAAAATTGTATTGATCTATTAAATAATAATTTATAACATAAAAAACAGTGTATAAACCTAATCTTAAAATTTTAGAATTAGTAACTCTAATCTGTTGTTCTTTCCAAATTGATTACATTTTACATTAATATTATGTATAGTAAAATTTCAGTTGATTTTAATTACTTTTATGAATTTTATGTTAATTAAACGATTTTATTTACATTAATAATATTAATCTACAAAATAAGATTAATAAAACCTAATGCAAAACATGATATTGTCAGAATAATAACAAAACATATTATTGAAAAAGTCTTATGTGGCGCATTTAAAAGTTTCCGTATGATCTGTCTTTATCTAATCACGAAAATTGTAATTGATCTATTAAAGAAAAATTAAAACATATAAAACGGTTTACAAAGCTAATCTTAAAAATCCAGATTTATTAACTCTAATTTGCTGCCCTTTTTAATTGATTGTATTTCATATGAAAATTATATATTGGAAAATTAAAAATAATTCGAAGGTATTTTCCGCTAATTTTACAATACCATAGATCTAAAAATATTTCATTGTTTATTAATAAGCATATAAAAGTAACAGAAATTATGGCAAAAATGTGATTATCCAAATAATAACGAAACATACAATATAAATAAATTATAAATAGCGAATTTAAATGTTGCCTATATGATCATTGACCTTATCTAATTAAAAAAAATTGTAATTGATCTATTGAAAAATAAGTATAACATACAAAATGATTTACAGAGCTAATCATAAAATTTAGTTACTCTAATTTATTGAGCTTTTTTAATTGCTTATATTTTTTATGAATATTATATTTCATACATATATATTCAAATTCAATTAATTTATACTACCCAAATGTATTTTCTGTCAACTTTATGATATAAAAATATTGAATTGCTTATTAATAAACATATAAAAGTAGCAAAATAATAACAAAACTTACTAGATAAATAAATCATAAATGGCCCATATATTAACTGCCTATTTGATTTTTTTTTATTTAAATAAGAAAATTGAAAATTTTCATAATAAAAAACAATTATAACATAAAAAAGAAAATTAAAATTTTTATAATAAAAACGAATTGTAATAAACAAAGTTAATCTAAAAATTTCAGATTTAGATTGACGTATTGCTCTTTTTAAATTAATTAAAATTAAGATGAATGGTAAAAGTAGTTAATTTAAACTAATTTTATGACTATTACGATATCAGTTTATCTAAGAATATAGATGTGTCTATCATTAAACATATACAAATAATAAAAACAATAAAACATGTAATATATAAAAAACATTAATACGGCGCATTTAAATGTAGCCCATATTCTTCAGTTAATTGGAAAAATTTTAATTGTTCTACTGAAAATATATTTAAAAAATATAACAAAACTTATGTAAAAATCCAAATTTAATTACTCAAATTTGTTGCTATTTTTAAATTTACTATAATTTCCATGAGTAATAAATATAAAATTTCACGATATAGGTTTATCTAATAATAATGAATTGATTATTAATAAACATATAAAAGCAAGAAATCTGAAGAAAAAATATGATATTATCCAAATATGAACAAAACATATATAACAAAATAATAGGTGGCGCATTTAAATGTAGCCCATGTGGTCCTTTCTTTTATTTAATTAGTTAATTTACTAAAAAATAATTTAAATAATTAAAAATATTATCGGCTTATTTAAAAAATCTAGATTTATTTACTCCAATAGTATAATCGATAAAATTTTGAAATAATTTCATTTAAATAAAATTAAAAAAATAATATTTTATTTTAATACATCTGAGACAATATTATAATTATTTTATCACAACTTTAAAATATGTTGAAATATTGCAACTGATATTTAAAATATATAAATAATTTAAAAGTTATGACAAACGGAGCTTTACTGACTGTTTATATTTAATAAATAATATATTTATTAAATAATATTAAATAAAAAAATAATCGTTTAATCAGTTGCATAAAAAGTAAAGCAATTTATATTATTTAAATATTTAAAGAAAAATATTTAATAAGTATATAACAAAATATTAGTATGATGGGATGTATTTATTAAGTTTTTAATTACTATATCTTTATCATATTTAAAATACTAAAATATGATTTACAGATACGAATTAATTAACGATTAGGTTATAGCAAAAATTGATACACATTTTGTTAATAAAATTTTGAGCCAAATGGCGTCTTAAATGGATATGTTTTTTTATATCTACAATTCATACAACAAGGGTTTTCACGCTCTATTGATACATTTCATCACAATTATAAATTAAAAAATTATATCACGAGATGTTCGCTAGCGTTTCGTTATTAATGGACACGTACTAGATCACAAAAAAAAAACTCGCGTGATCCAAACGCGGGATTAGAACCTATTACTACTGTATTTTTACCTTTACCGGAGAAACGTACTCTTCACCTCCTCGCAGAAGAAACGACGAAAGCCTTTAGAGCCGAATCACCAGTTGCGTTCTGTTTACTACATGAACGATCCGAGAGCGACATCTTCTTATTTATTTTTAATTAAAAAATACTGCGCCACGATATGATAATACAATCTGCGTTTTAACAATTTTTGGTCGATTTGCCAGTCTTTCGATCGCGCGTTAAATTTATATTATTTATATGTATTACGTTATAGATTAATTATTATCGTAGTATAAAAAATGATCACAATTATTATTTATTTACATAATATTATAAAAAATTGACCCTGTATGATTTTTATATATGACGTTGTTGTTTTACACGCCGATCGTTCACATTTACAAAATATATTTATTTATATTATCTTTTTGTACTTCTATATTATTAATAGTTTTAAAATAATCTTTCGGCGCACTGTTCTGTCCATTATAGTTTTTTGATTTTGCGTCATCTAGCGACGGTAGTGTGCGGCGCACAAATCATGTTTTCTCAAATGCGTGCACAATAATTGAATCGATCGTCCGCGAGCGGTCGAAGTGTGTGTTCGATGCGAAATGATCGCGACTACAGTGCGTTTACGGCGACACTGATGCATTTATTATTAATTATTTTTTTAACAACTTCTTTTATCGACAAACTGTTTAAACACGCAAACTAAACATCGACATTCAGCAAATGATAAGCGGGTTATTTTTGACGTTTGGATTGTGTTTGGATTTTGTTGGGATTTGTTTGGCACTAAGCGGTTTTTCCGGCGCGTTTTTTTATCTCTCATCAAAAACAAAACGGTACGGAAGCAACGAAAAAGTAAAAGATTCGTTCGACGTGGGTCGGTCGTGTGTCGGTTTTGTATCGGGCAAGCGCCTGCGGGCGTTCACATCTCGGGTGTGCGCGACGCCGGGCGTCTGGACGGCACTGAGCCGCCGGCGCCGGAGGATGCTGCGCCCTCCCCTCCGCGCCCCTCTCGTCTCGGGACTCCCCCGCGTCCCTCCGCCCCCGCTGCGCGCCTACACGCCGGATTCGTCATCGCGGGAATACACGCTGACGTACGACAAGCGTCCGGACCTAGTCCGGAGGACCCCCGGGCCGTGTCCGTGGCTGCGACGTGAAAATTAATCGGACGCACCCGGACCCGCGAAATTGATTTATGTTCAAAATTTCAATGTTTTTGTACAACAACACGCATAAAAATCCTGTTTTCGGGCATTCGTTTGGAAAACGCGCCATCCCACGACCGACTATTCATGATTTAGAACTTTCAGAAATAAGATTTGATCAACTGAAATTGGAATTGAGTTAGCCGAGCATTCGCATATACTTGACGGCACCAGACTCATGATACAACTCGTACAGTTCGTTGCTGTATAGACGAAGACAAGTATCATCGAGAACCGCTGGTAGTCAGTGTCCATATATTTGAAGAGTCTTGTTTAGACATGTCCATTAATCCCTTTCCGATCATCTCATTTTAAAAATATCCAAGAAAATTATCATTTATAAGAATTTTTTAATGTTTTACAATGGCTGTATAATTTTATACCGCTGCATAAGAATGGGTGGTTCCGTGCAAGAAAATTTAATTTTAATCATTTTTAAAAAAGTACTGTGACAGAAAAATAGGTATTTTAGATATATGGGTGCTTTTAAAGTATTTATTCGTTTGCAGACCAAATAAACATCTGTTGGCTAAAACTTATCTCCTATCATTTTTTTGAGTTAATGAAAAATAACAGACAAATATCGTTAAAGCGGATATTGTCTAGATTTACACTACTTTTTGTCACCATAGTTCAATTTCACCCAAACCCAGATGACTTTTCAATGTCTATATTAAAGAGCAGGCATGCGAAAGCATCGCCTTGTCTCAGCCCGTTAAGTTTTAAAATAATCCGAGAGTAATTTTATATACAAATCAGGTAATTTATTAGTAAAGCAAATGATTTTAAAAGATTTTGTTTTGTTTGACGAAGTGATTCCATGGATGTTATTTGGAAGAACAAGCTGAGAAATTTATTTTCCCTTGAATTTGGACAGAAATATGCATGTTATTTATTTAAACATTAAAAAAGCGACTGGAAAAATTTTGGAAAAATTCTGCGAAAATTCTGCGAATTTACTGCGAAAATTCTGGAATGCCGTCCCTGATACTAAACCAGAAATTATCGGTTATTCTTCAAAGAATATATAAAAAAGAGACTCTTGAATCTATCCCAAAATTATTTTTTAAAATATGTCATTTCAGTGAAATCATATCATATCATATCATAGTAACAATATCATTTATCTGGCAGGTGCTAGTAAAATTATATGATATTTAACTATTCCATATGTAGTAATATATATATTTATACTGAGTTTTATTTATTTAAATGTTACAATGAATATGTATTTTTAGTGAAGTTATATTTTCACTAGTGAAGTGTACATAGATACATTTTCATCAATAGATATAATATATATATTTCTACTAACAAAAATATAATTTAACCGATTGGCGCTCGTGAAATTATATGCTACTCTAAAATGCCTATGAAACTCAATCTGACAGTTGTGAAACGTCCATTTACTGTTTAAACCCAAACCTAACCTACACGAAACAACCAAACCCAACTTTCCCTAATGAAAGTAATTATAATTTTAGAACAATCATTAGATTAAGTCCAAAATACAAACTAAGTCAACTCAACTCTCGGTGAAAATAACCGAAAGAATATTATCCGCATCTCGCATATTGCTCGATAGTTTGTCTGCATTTCGATATAACACTATGTTTTAAAAATATGATAGCTATTCTAAACGATATTACTACGGACTTTTGATATGAGAATATTGGTCACAGTGTATTCAAACCAAATTTTGGTCAATAGGAGGACGCATATATTATATATTATTTTAAGCATATCGTATTTATTATTAAAAAAATAAGTAGTCAACTTTTCTTAAAAATTATTACTCATACATGTGACTCGACCAAAACTAAAAAGTTACATACTACTTTTTATTTTCACCTATATTTATATTTTTATACTTCAAGCATCTAATATATAAATGTGATTAAAACCTGCATCCTAATGTTTATTTATAAACTCTCACTATGAGCGGTCGTAATCGGATATGATGATTAATTTAAATCGAGTTAGGTTGTTTATACATGATATCAAAATTAACAGAGTACACGCGGTAGATACCTTCCAGGGGGTATATAGCGTAAATCTAAAACAATTGTATTCGAGCAACATCCTCAGCTAAACGCGTGGACTTCAAAAAGTAACGCAAGACACACTGCATAGGCAGTGGGAGATGTTCCATATGTAGGTCAAATGCAAGATATGTTTTTACATCGCGCGCTATACGCGTGAAACCAAATATATTTGATTTGGAGTATTTTAAAAAAAAGTTTTTTTCCCAACCACATAAATCGAGAGATAAGTGTAATAGACTTTTGTAAAAATATGATAAGTCGCATCTGCGATCTGACCCGATCTGATACTGATTTTATTTTGTACAAGTATAAAAAAAAACATTTTATAAAATCATATGTAAATTTGTCTTCTTTGGAGGATGCACATACATATATATTATATTAATATACATGTGTCATTGTGGTGTAAAATGTTAACATGGAATATTAATATTCCTAATAGTAAGAATAAATGTGCGATGTCTAATAATTACTACAATATATACAAATGCTTGAGAATCACCGTTTATAAATTTAAAATTAAATTAAAATATAAAAAAATATAATAATGCGTATCACTCCCAACAGAAACATCGATCAGATAAGTCCGTAGTTATAACCCTCTTTATAAAACGTTTAATTAAATTGCTTATAATTTTTTAAATATGATCGTGCATTTTGAAGCCACCCTATGATCGATTATTATTTGAGCCATCGCATCTTTGCGAAACAGAGATAAACAACCATTAAATCGTCCTAATACAATTAATTATTTCGAAATTGCGCCGCCTTCACGACACGGCCATATAAATTCATCATAATTCTGAAACGTTTACGCAGACGATTTGTACATTATATATGTATTAACAGAGATATAGCGTTTCATTGTGGCGTTCGTGTTCTTGTATATCTCAATTTGGGACACATTGTAGCGTGACGTATCCGACAAACGCGACGTTAAACATTATTTTGTGTAAAAAATATATTGCAGCAATTGTGCAAAATGGTGACTTAAAAAGTGACCCTTTCGCGTTCGAGTATATTGCATTAAACTCGAGAGTGTCTTTAAAAAGTTTACAACAAAACGAAAACGGAGACGCGGAGAGAGGGTAAAAAGGAGCGAAAATCCAGAATCTAATAAAAAAGTTTTCCGCCATACATAAGCTCGTGTGAGATGGCCCACACCCAGTCACACAGTGTGTATATGGAATCTTTGCGCTGAAGAAAGTTTGTCTCCGGCCCCGGGGTAAGTCTGAGGAGGGACGGTGGGAGGTCGAGACGGGTAGTGGGGACGAGCTCGGGGGGTTGGGCGGAGCGAGGCCACCCCAAATCCGACGTCCGCCCAATCCGGCACCCCCCGTCGACTCTATTGTCGGAGAAGCCCAGGGGTACGCCGAGATCCGTGCTCGGGAGCAATGGCTCGTTGAAATTAATCGAAAATCGACGCTGGATATTTTTGCAAAATTTATTTTTATGGCAGAGTAGATCTGATATCTTGTAAGAGCAAAAGAAATCATATTGAGATTTTTTCTTTGAAAACAAATTTGTATAATTTAAACGATCTACAATTTATCATAATTGGGTTGATTTGTAAATAATAAGATTTTTTAAAAATATTTAATTAATTAAAAAACGCAGGTAGCGAATATAAAAATAACCCTAATTAAAAAAACAATCAAAAAGCATTACAAAACTGCCTCTATTTAATGGGTCAGTAATATTGTTTAATTTTTATTAGTTTTTAAAAAAATATCAGTAATTATAAAAGTATCAGTTTTTTTATTAAAAGCTATGTTATTATATTAAATGGTTCGTTATAATTGGACTTAACCTTATTGTTGATATTTTTATAAAATATATGAAAGTCTTCGGCTTATCTAAAAAAATGCACATTTAATTACTTTAATACAAAGACAATTTGCCAATAAAAAAAATACAATAAAAAACTGAGATTTTGCAAACAGTATTTAAAAAATACAAATGTATCAAAATCTAGGCAATCAGAGCTGTATGTAGAAAGTCACAGAATCTTTTATAATTAATAACAGATCATTTATTTTTAAAAATCTTTTAAATTAAATAAAAAAGTTTTCATTTCTATTATGAATATTTTAGAATATTATTGAGATTTTAAAAAAACTAATTTGAAAAAAATTAAATAATATATAAAAAAAATAGTATAATTGCAACAAAATATATAATATTGCGAAAAACATCGTTCAGAACAACTTTGAACAAACATTTGTATTTAAAAGAATATAAAAATATATTGCCCTAAACTTGCATGGAACAATTAATTTATATAAATATGATTCACTACCCCTGATCTAAAGACGAGAGAAGGTACGGGGCGCGGTACAATAATCACCCCCGTTGTTTTGGTGGAAAAGCGTGACGGGTTTCGACATCCACGGGTCGGGGGTGTACATACACCCCAAAGTATACGAAAATAGCCATCGCCAACCTTTTATCGTGACGTGGCACTCCTTCGAATTAAATCTAAAACTGGCTACCATAAATAAATTGCCAAAACGATCAATATCGAGAAAATTAGCTTTGAAGCGAAAAAAATTCAGCTCGATTCGCGATGGTTACTGATACCTATCTCAACGTCAACGTCTTCCCGAATATTCTGCCTACCCTGCGGATTTCATTTTTGATGGAATTGGGTTGAGTTATGGCGGCTTAAGCGTATTCTGTATTTGCGTGCCTTTTTTTCTTTCCCACACGTACCGTGTGTAATATAGACGGAAGTTTTGGAATTTATGAAATTTTTCAATCGCTCAACAGATTTTTTGCGGTTTGTATTTAATGGATAAACAATCTGTGTTTTGTAATATATTCACATTTACATATCGCGCGATGTAATAAATGCATTTAATATTTTTAAACGCTCAAATTAATCACGAATTCTTTGATACAAGTAAATTAAATTTTGCATAGATATAGTTTTTTTAAATATAAATTACCTCATTATGACTTTTGGTTGTAAGTAGTTCAAAAAGCTCACCTGAAACAAAATAAAATAAATTATCAAATAGCGTTCATTTATATACTATATATAATACATACGTACAACATAATATAATAGAAAAAATATTATAAAGTCTAATAATCAGGCAGATTCCTTCAAAATATTCAATAGTCTCTAAATAATATGTTATGCGCATGCGTAACATAGCTTTTAAGTAACACTAAATTAATTTATTAACATGTATGTAATATTTAATTATGTTATTAATATACTCAAGCTTATTAATAACATATATTTAATAATTTTGTATATTTGTTTAATACATAACAACGAAAGCGTTACAGTTTATTTTTATTTTATAAACAATATCTAATTAGGAGATAAACACTAATTAATGCTACTAATTATACTGTATATTTAATTAGAACATCTAAAAAATACTTTGTATATGTATATATGCCATGATATGTATTCTTTGCCATTCTTCGTTACACCGTTTATTTTTTGCACTCTCTTCTAATAGAAAGCATCAAACCGGTAGCCAACACATACTTTGACGTAGTATGCAGTCATTATGCTCTTATGTTTTATGCATCAACAAGAGCACACAATGGCAAGAGACAAATGTTCTCACATGGCAGGTGAGGCAACCAATGGGCGTCTAGCTAAGCCGCCTTGTTCATCACAACTCACTGACAAGTTTACGTCTCAATGCAGTATGTATAGTAGAAGCGATGTCAGGATTTATGGCGCCCTTTGTCAGAGAGTGAAATACGCGCCAGGAATCGCTTTTTAATCAGCCCAATGCAAAAAAGGTGGCGAAAAACTGTTGCGTCGCTTCCAATCCGATTGAAAATGGAAAGCGGAGACAAAAATGCAATTTACAGAGAGAGAGAAAGAGCCCCCGGGTTGTGGGAGGCTGGGCGAGTTGTACCCCTCGTACCAGCTTTGCACTTTTGCAACGAAAGCTCTCTGGGACGCTGGCCATTCGGATGAAATGGTATGAAGAAATAAAGAGGAGAACAGTAAAGTGAAACATTCCATCGAGTGATTAATAGAAAAATCAAAGTTGAAAAAATAATACTAAAAATGTATAGAAAATACAATATATACACTTTATCTTACTAGAACTTTTCGAAACATATTTATATATAAGATTACATTTCTGAAAGCCTTAATAAAAAAATACTGATAAGGATAAAAATTCAATCTATTCTTAAAATCCAATAATATTTGTGCTGTTTTAAATTATATGCAATCAAATTTATAACAAACAAAAATTAAAGGAGAAATAAAGGTCTTTGTTCAATGCATTTGTATTGTCAAAGAGAATAAACAAAAATACATCTATTGTGAACGGCATAAATAACGTCCGTACGCCTCAAACCGATATTCGATAGAAGATAGTGAAACTAAAAATTTTATTATTGCCTGATATATGCAACAAAATAAATATTAAATATGATTTATATAAAAAAGTTTTTTTTTGAATTTTTCATGGTGGGGGGAATGTAATGTTATACTAATTTCTATGTGTTATTAAAATAATGCAAAGCTTACATTTATTGCTAAATTATTAGTAATATTATTGTGAATGGTTACACAATCGAAATAAATATTGCATATGACATAGGAAAAATAGTTTTTTTGTATTTTTTCATGTTGGGGAGAGTGGAATCTTTGCAATCATATTATAATATAAATTATATCCAAATAATTCAAAGTTAACATTTATTATTATTATATATTTAATATTAAAGTGTTGGATGATTGAAAACCCTAAATAAATATTGTATATGACTTATATGAAAAATATGATTTTTTTATATTTTTTATGGTAAGGGAATATGATGTTTTGTTATGTGATTTCTAAATAATGTTTTGAAGAAACTTATTAATATATATTTAGTAATTACCGAGTGAATGGTTGAATGTCTGAAATAAATATTGCACATGAAGAATAAGTTATTTTATATTTTTTCATGGTGGGGGTAATGTGTTTTTTTGGTATCATATCTGATATCCAAATAATGAAAAGATGATATTTATTGCTGGTTATAAATTCAAATAAATATTGCTTATGACTTATATACATATATGAGAAATAAATATTTTGGTCATGGTGTAGGGAATGTGATGTTTTGTCACTATACATATTATTCAAATAATGCAAAGTATAAATTTATACATATATTATTATTAATATAAAATATATGTTTTTTTCGTGGTGGGCGAAATATGGACTTTTGCTATTATACATATGTGATAAGCAAATAATGCAAAGTTTGCAGTGTTTGATAAATAATAATCTATAAAGTAGCGAATGGTTGAAGAACCTTAATAAATACTGCATCTGCCTTATATGAAAAATAAATTATTTTATATTATTTTATGTTGGGGGAATGTAATGTTTTGTAAATATAATATATGTGATATCCAAATAATGTAAAGATATAATTTTATATTATATACTTAGTTATTAACTGGTGGAAGGTTGAAGAACCAAAATAAATATTATATATGACTTGTATGAAAAACATTTTTTGTTTTTTTCATGGTGGGGGGAATGTAATGTTTTGTTACTATATTTGCTATACAAATAATGCCAAGTTTACATCTATTGCTTTACATGTTTTATATGAAATATATATTTTTTTATAATTAAGTATAACTACTTAAAATATATTAGAATATTAAAATGCAAATAAATAGTTATGGGCACATTGTAACCCAACATGAAACAAAATATTTTATCCTGTATATCCCTTTATTTTTACTTCTTTTTGGATAATTTTCGTGTTGCTAAATCATATTCTTTAGCAATGTTTTTAAAGGGACGCTTAGAATTTGGTATGATTCTTAATAATCTTCAATTTATTTCAACCTATTCTTTATAAGACTTTTTATTAACTGTGTCTTAAGACTACAGAAGTTCAATGACTTGAAACAAAATGACGTATAGTTTATTCTAATTTTTTTTACAATTTACAAAGTAGTCAACTAACATCAAATATTACTTTCTCGAAAGTTTAATTTAATGTAATAAGACGCTAATCTGATACGTAAATCTGGTGTTTTGTTCGCTCTCTCCCCACCGTTTAATCGTTCCACCCAAAAGCTTCTAAAACAAGCACAATTACTCCCAAATAACTACTTGAATTTTATTCCGTTTAATCAATTTTTCGACGGACAGCGTGCGTTAATTGAAAATTCTAATTTGGAGAGAACAACGCGCCGAATTGAATGCGTCGTCGAACAATGGCCGGTGTGCGCGACTTTTTTTGTAATAATTAAAACAACAGTACTAGCTCTCGTATAGTATATGTACGTGTGTATAATAGGATTTAGTGAAAACAGTCTGCAGCAGATCGCAGATAGGTATGCAAAATAGGTCGTCGAAATATTTATGGCCGCCCGGAGAGACAGCGGCGCGAGAACTCAACGGAACGAGACCTCAGATTTGCCCCCGAGATGGATGTGAGGACCTCAGAGTGTCGGCGGGACCCTTGGTACATGATTTGACTTATTTATTTAGGAAATCATTTAGATGAGACTATATTGATTATTTAAATGAACTATATTATTAAGTTAAATTTGCAATAAAGTATTTATAAATAAGTTCCAATAACTAAAAAATCCTTTTTTCCAGACGATAAAAAAAATATTATATAGAGAACACTATTGTATCTACACCACATTCCCCTTATAATGAACTTCGGGGTTACCTTTGAACGTCTGCTTACTTTCACATGTCATTTAACACACGTTCCAAACAAAAATACAACGAGCGCTTCGCGTTATTTTCGACAAACTTATATACGTGTGTGGCGTGCATTACACTGTCTTATATAACAACACATATGTGTATACATATATACATAAAATGTGATATTTCTTTTATTAGCCCACTCGCTAATGAGACAAGGGGATGAAATTTGGCTAAGGGACGAACGCTAAAAGCTTTTAGATGTATCCACACACTTAAGTATACTATTGATTGCATGTGTGTGTTTGGTCTTCGCTGCAGTATAGCAACGGGGTAATCGGTTTAATTAGCTGAAAATAACAGTAAAAAGCTACAAGTATGGAGTTTTGGAAAGATAGTACGTATATTATAGGATAGGGGCGAAGCTTTCGAGAAAAACAAACTCTGCGAGTAAATAAAACTTCGTCTCACTCTGTGAGACGTCGGCCAAATGAAAATAAAAAAGTTTTCTCTTTCCGAAGAAAGGGATGGGCTTACTTAACGGCGAGAGGAGAATCTAATTAGCAAATGGATTGAAATGTTTAATTTCTCGACTAAGATGTATAACTTGGAAAAGTTGGCCGGATTGGTGAGCGCGGCGGTGATTTACAAGTTTGGTGGAGAATTTTCTTCCAACGCTCACACATTTACAAAGTTGAATAGATTTTTAGAATTAAGCTTAAGAGTGTGGAGTTAAAACATGTTTTTTTCAGGCATATTGTGCATTAAATATAGAAACAATAAAATAATATTTATTTAGTAAATTTATTTTTTGCAATTAACAGACAAGATTATAAAATGGCGTATTTAAAAGTTGCCTTATAACAAATAATAAATTATAAGTTATATTATTAGATTCGTGAAAATTCAATTTTATTAATTATTAAAAAATATAAGGCTTCTTACATTAAATTTCTGGGTACTCGTCTTATTAAAACATATAGTAACTATATTATTAAATTGATACTATATTAGGTTTTTAAATTATTAAATATTATATATTTAGTTTATAGTTCAAAGTAATGATTGTTGAATTTAATTTTACTGCGAGTTAAATATATTACAATTAATTAACAGGGCTGTGGAGTCGGAGTTGGAGTCGCGGAGTTGTAACATTTTAAGAGGAGGAGTCAGAGTCGGAAATTTTAATTTAGTATAATTAAAAATTTAAGATTAGATTTAGTCATCCTGGAAAAATTAAACCAATGAAACCCTTGGCAAATATAATTAATAAATTTGTTATTTTTACTTATTTTAATGTATCATTTTATTTAATATAGTTTTTTTAACAGCTAATATTTTGTAGCTTTTTTTATTAAATATATTTTTTGTACTTTTTTTTTTAAATATATCATTTAATAAGTCAATAAAGATAATTTAAGTTGGCCTTTTTTTGTTTATTAATTTGTTTGCATAAAATAATATTAATAATATTGCTTAAATCAGAGTCGAAAAATTAATTCTTTAGACATTATGGACCATTCACGCGATTTTGAGGGTTAAAATTAACGTATCTTAAACTTATAAAAATATCGTGCTAACGTGATAAAGATTTAACATTTATCAATAGATGGCAAAATATATATTTATAATTATTTTATTTTGTTAAAATGGCAAATTTAAAATTTCGTTAAAATAACTGACCGTAAAGTATTTTTGTAGATTCTACGAACTTTGGTGATTCTCTGAACGATAAGTTATTTCATAGCGTTCTTAAATATTACTCCTTTGTCAAGAATCTAAGTGAAATACTCAAACAAAATTTCTTAGATATTTATTCTATGATATTATAATATTCTATGATATTATAAAAATTCTATGATATTATAATATTGATATTTATTATATTCTCTTCAAGTATCCGTATTTGTACCCTAGCGCACTTTTGTTAAGAGCGTTGGGATACAATTCATTCTATTCTCAACGTAGCGTCTACTTAATGAAGCACTTTTTAAAGTTGCTAAGGGGCGGTGTCGACAACCCGTCAAGTAGACATGTTCATTATTAAATAAAGTAATAATATAATTTACATATATTAATAAAAATAAGGTAGGATCTAAATAAAACTGTGTTGTGGCAATATATATAGAATAATATTATCTTATAAATTAAAAATATGCTTCTTTATTAAAAAAAATGATTAATTAAATATTATAATATTTCAATGAATAGTTTGTTATTTATTTATTTATAAAATATAAATAATTGGTTTGTTGGCCTACGTTATCTATAATATACAGCCTTTTCTGAGATCGGCTAGGGCGAACTGGAAGGGACGATAAAGGTCAGTGTTATTGCCGAAAGTAGACAACACGAGCAGCCAAAAGTGGATCGATGAAGAATTACGAAACTTTGCAGATACGGTCTCAAACCAACCGGCTACATAGACTGATCGAAGATTTATATACATATTTATATCTAATAGTTGATTAAGTTTTCGTTTCGCAGGTGATGCTTTTCGCTTGTCCTTTGCTTTGAAGTTTGGAAGCACTTGACGCGCATATAAATCCAAGTGCCTTCTGCTCGTTCGCTCAGGGGTGGGCAACTCAGGGCAAACTTTTTAAATTCGTCAGACACTTTATTGATATATGGCAACACGAAAGCGGCGCTATCCGGTTGATTCTCGCGGATATCCGGCTAATCGGTTGGATTTAATTTTAACGAGACCGGAAGGGTTACGCGGACCGAAGAAAACAGATGCAACGTAAAAATCGATACATTCTCTTCTACTTGATTAAGAACAATACTGACTCAAAGAAGTATAAAAATAGATTTTTTAATACATTATAAAACATGTATAGAATTTTCTGAAACTTCTCATATTTTTACTGAGAATTGGAAAGTTCAGTTATAGATTTTTTAAGCTGTAACATAAAAAATCCCATAAAATATTTTTATCGTAAGCAGTCCGCATGTGACAATATCTTTGTAAATCTCTCAGCACTTAGCACAAACGAGCTTTCGTTCTGTCACGCAAAAACAATAGAAACGAGGCAAATTAAAAATATCTAAATTTTTTTTCGCGTTGCTCCCGCTTTTGCGTTGTAGTTTTTTTACTTGTTCTTTTGAATACGTTTCCATAGAGCAGCTGACTCGTTCCCATCACACCCCGTAACACGATTAGCTTTCTCTCTCTAGCTACCGAGCCAATCGGTGGTGTTATACTGCGTCTCTTTCATCCTTTATGTCCTGAAAAGTGTTTTCGATGGTTTGTTATGCACGGCGTACAGTATCACTGGGATAAAGCGGTGCTCACCGATAATATTAACATAATAATTATTATTAATTTTATTGTGCAATGTATATCCAATGTATTATATACAATATATTAGCGGAAAGCCTTTACGATAAGTTGTGGATTGATGAATGTGCCTAAGAAGACCGATAGATAGTGACGAGAAGTATAATAATGAATAAAAATGTACTTATTATTTTGTGATATTAGTGCTATCATTTCAAAAATACGCTGCTTAATATTATTATTTATATGTACATATTTAGCTTATATGTATATTTTTATTCTATTCTTAGAATTGAGTAAATTCAATTCATATATAAATTTAAAAAAAACTAGCGTTAAAATAGATTTAGACTGATTCTAGAATGATTTTAAAATTGTTTCGTAATAACTATAAACTCGCAACAGATTTAAAACATAGTTAAGAACAGGGCCTTTCAAGCCTTCTAATTTGTTTATGTGGATGCGTTTTACAGACATTTACTCAAGCATTATTTTGATATTATATTTATAAAATACTAAATTATTGATACTGTGATTATTTTTTATACATATTTATATAACAAACGAAAATCAATTTAATGCTTCATATATTAAAATATATGCAAAATATAAAACTTATAATCTATAGAAGATTTTGACAATCATTTTCACCATTTAGCTTAGGAAAAAAATAGTATGGTATCGAAGTATATACATATATTATACTGAAGTTAGAAAAAAAACTTTTTCCATTTTAATACAGAATCAATAACATATAACTAAAGCTAATTGTATATTTAGATTTATAAAGGTTATAGATTATACTAGACAATTAAATTAAATTATATATGCAATTTATAATAATAGTAATAAAAATATGTTTAAATGGCTAACCTATTATTTTAATCTTGGTAAAGGAGATTTTAAGGATAATATTTTCTTTATTTTGCTGTTGAATCTGTATTTTTATATATAATATAAATATAAAAATATTATAAATATAAACCGTGAATGACATATTCTAACAAAGACAATAACGTTGATTAAACTTCCATATCCAATATAAAGGTATAAGATTGAATTTCTACTTTTAAAACTAAACTATATAATTTAAAAATAAAAGTAATCTATTCTTTATTTTTGATATAAATTATGAATATTATCTAAGACTATTTTTAATTTTAAAAGTAGATTAAAATCAATTAGAATATATTGCAATCTCACTTTCTAATGAGACTATTTTTTATGTCTTCTGTACTATAATTACAAATTATAAGTTGCGAAAATTCTTGAGAATTGACTTTTATATTTAGTTTTATATATAAATAAAAAAAATTATATTACACCTGATAATCAACTTTCACGGTGAATTCTAAGCGTATAACTAAAATGCTCATTATTTATTAAAATAAATTGTCCCGCAGGTACTAGTCAAGTGTATATGAACAATTTGCAAAAATTTTGGAAGGCTGGGAACACTTTTCCTTACACCTAAACCGTTTTTATAAAATATAGAAATTAAGAGTTTAGAGTTTTTTCACCTAATATGTGCGATCTAGCTCGATTTTAATTAATCATTACGATATTCAACTGTCAGATAAAAATAAACTTAGTAAACTAAAACTATAGTTATGTAATAGGCACTCACTCCCATCTCCCATACATGATAGAAATTTAAAAACACAAAGTTCCACATGGGATTTGAACCAAGGTCACTTAGGTTAATAATCAGCGACTTAAACCACTCGTTTATTGAGCTGGTTCTAAACCATTTAAGAACTATTTCAGAACCAATACGGAAATATGCTTAAAACTTTTTCTTAATTGGCTTTCAAGTCTCTTAAAAGGGTCTAAAGAGGTTTTGTAATGACTTGATACGGTTCTAGAATGACAAAGCCTATTTTTTATGGCTTACAGGCTTACAACATAATTTGTAGTTCATAGCTACAGATTTTTATTGAAAATTATCTGAGATTTTCCTTACAATATTTATACATACTAAAATAATAAAGCTTTATATAGGTTTGTGGATCACAATTTCTCTCATATTATATCAACAGATTTAAAGCTATCTATAAAAAATACGCTTTTGAGTTTAGTATACAAATTTGTTTAGAATAGTTACACCTAGATAATCGAAGACGTATTAACACGTCTTATATCTTGAAGAGAGATAAAGTCATTGCAGCAAGAAATTTATATGCTTACTATCAAAGCCTTTAGGCATATTATCCATAATTATAAATATAAAAATATACTTGTTTTTATGTATATATGCAATACAATATGTACATCGAATTTTATTTACAGCGTGTATAAAAAATCTAGACTTTATTAGCCGCGATCAAACAGCGAACATAAATCAAGACAACATTCGAACAATGGCGGGCGGGAAATTGTGAAAAATTTTCTTATACACTCTTCAACAACAAGATTTAAATCGACGATTTATAGTTGATATAAACACTATACATCTATTCATATACATTATCCAACACGATTCATAACTGTAATACACTTAAAATATATAATTTTAATAATTTATATTAAATATTGTTTTATTATCGAATTGACGAGTTTTCTTATCGCGTTCGAGAAGTGTTTAGCGGTGGAAGCCGGGAGTCTCGCTTCTAGGGGCCGGCACTAAATCAATACGGACCATGACGACCCCCGAAGCCACCCCGGGGGCGCCGAGTCCGTCCCTGTCGGCAGTGGGTGCCCAGCGCCGGCTAAAAAGGGACACCCTCTCTCTAGTCAGCCTCCGCCGTTCACGTCATATTTCCGTCCCATCAGCGGGCCGATATCGGGCGCAAACTTTAAACGGATCATATTGGATGAAGATGTGCAATATTTGCAATATCGATTTTCGCAAAAATATATGTCTTTAATATATTAATGAATATTTTCAAAACAGTATGAAAATGTAAGAAAATTTTCATTTAAAATTTATATTACATGTATATTTGAATTTTGACTGTTTATCTTATTTCTAATGTCGAAATCTTTGTATTAATGCGATTGTATGATGCAATACGAAAACGACTCAAAACAAATCCGATAAGCAAATATGCGAGATTCGTGCTGCAGACGTATTTATTTAAGAGGTGTTTATTTTTATCTGTCCTAATTAAATTAAAAATGTGTGGATGATACATTATTTATAATGTAGGTGAAAGATTGGCAAAAGAATTGGAAATGCTGAAATCGACTATGATATGTGGTTGGTACTAAGAAAATAAATTTGATAAAATATATAATGATAATAAATTTAAATTTAAGAATCACATTGAATACATAATAAAAAAGTATTCACTAATTATTATTTTTAGAAATAAATAATTTCATTTTAGATTAGGGCATTACTTAAAAAATATTATTTAAACTTTGAAATAAGAATGTATTTGAATAGTAAATAGCTTATTTTAATAAATGTATATTAAATTTTAATATATTTATTTTATTTTGTACAGCAATTATAGTAATTCATTAAATTATTCAATAAAAATATAATAGTAAGTCATCAAATTATTCCAGAACTATTTTCGTTTGCGAAATAATCACCGTCTCTAAAATTACAGACTTTAAAATATTATTTAAATTGTTCTTTATTAAATCTTGCAATGAAAGATAAATCTCTTATACTTAATGGTAAATTTATTAATTTAAATAAGGAGAGCTAAAAAAATTAATTGAAATTGCAGACAGAGCTTTTTAAATATTAAAGGCGAATCTACTATATTTATATGAAAGCTAATAATATATAATAATTATATTTAATTGAAGCTTTATAAAAGCTCTATTGAAATATGTATACTGTCTCTAAAATTACAATTTTTAATTAATTATTATTTATAAAATCTAAAAACGAAAAAAAAATCTCTTATGCGTATGCAAAATTTAATAAATTATTACGAAAGTGTTTATATTTATTTATAAAATAAACCCTACCAAATTTGATGTTGTATTGAACTATATTGTCTGTAAAATTGCAGACCGGGCTTTTTTCATTTTTAATATATTTTTTATTATAAAATATAATTATGAAAGATGAATTTCCCATACTTATGTAAAAACTTATTTATTATTATTAAATGATTATAACTGTAAAAATTTTAATCCAAACTAAATTTTATTTTATCTCTATAAAAACTATACTGGCTCTAATTTTTCTTAAGATTTTCTCAAATATTATTTAAACCATATCTTATAAAGTCTAATGATAAAAGATCAATCTCTTAAATTATGCAAAATATAATAAATTATTGGCAAAGCGATTATATTTATAAGGTAAACAAAACCAAATTTGGTTTGGTTCTAAGAAACATTTTACGTATGTAAAATTGCAGACAGAGCTTCTCAAATATTTATTATATAATTTTATGTGAAAGATAATAAATTATTACTAATCTGATTATTACACCAAACTAAATATAATTTTAGTTACATAAAAGCTTATTACGTATTGCATTACACTGTTTCTAAAATTACAGACATAACTTTTCAAATATTATTTTAATTATTTTTTATATAATCTAATAATGAAAGATGAATGTCTTATACCTATGGGTAAATCTAATAAATTACTTCTAAAGTGATCATATTTATAAGGAAAACAAAACCAAATTTAATTTTAATCTCTACAGTTTCTGTTTTATTGTAGACAGAGCTTCTCAAATACTATTTAAATGCATTTCTATAAAATCAAATAAAAAATCTTAATCTCTTATATTTGTGTGAACACTAATAAATTATTACTAATAATTACAAATATTTTTTAGAACACTTGTATAATCGAAATAAGTGCAACGATTTGTCGACACGGTGAATTTGTCGAAACGATGATAAAGCACCCGACACACGTTCGTACGAAACATTTTGTGTTGTGTATCGCTTTCCGCTTTGGTGAATATCGTTTTCTTAGCGCACTTAATCCGGCCAAAAGTGGAATGGGCGGACGGTCGGAGAGTAGAAAAATTATTAATTATTTTTCTTTGTCGTCGTCGTTAGCCAACGAAAGCTCGGACAAGCGGAATAAAATAAAAACGTAGTCCGAAATATACCAATAATAAATCTTGATACGCACGTAACGGTCAAATACCGTGTCGTGACACGGCCACGGAATCTGCACTTGGTCAAAGCGAATGTTGTTGTGATTATTATTATTAGAAAACAGAGTCGGATTAAGTGAGTCAGATATTCTGAGAAAAAATACATTTGCCACGCAGTACATAAGTGCACTAAAATATGTTGAAAGTAGAGAAAATATTTGAGCTATTTTTAAATGCATATATTAATTTTGTTTTAGTCAAGTCTATAGTTTATTATAACATAATGATACAGTTAAAAATTCTTGGTTACTATACTATAATTTTTTTAAGAAAAATCATAATAAGATGTTATTAAGAAATCATGTAGCTTTCGGAGTGCTTTATTAGTTTTAAATAGTAATTAAAACACATTTTTTTCTGGGTTAATTTTAAATGCGCCACATGAATTTAATTTATTTTTTTTAATCTCATAGTGGCGTTTCCCGCAAAAGGTTTATGAAAAACCATTGTAAACTCACATTTTGTCGCCATCATAACGCACACATCCTAAAAAGGTTGGCAGCCGCTGAAGCAGACACCCGGCGCGATTCCATTGCTGGATTTTTTCCTACCGTCCGTCCCTACTACATTTTTGCTCCCCTCTTCTCGCAACTATATAATTTTTTGCCAACGTTTTTTCACCGATGACACACAGGCACACACACATGAACGATTCAACACACATGAATGATATCACTAAATATTATTTGATGCAATGCACAGTGAGCGACGCGCTTCAAAGTCAATACTACACTACCGGAATCCCGTGGCTTATGCAAAAACCTATCCCCGCAAAATACCTGCGAAGTTCCGTTTTCGTTTTTTGCGTCGTAAACATGCCAAGTTTGCCAACTTTCACCATTATACGGCGTTCAATAGCCCTGCCATGATAATAGCGCAACAGTAATATTGTTTCGAAGGGATTTTCTATAGGAGACGTCCCGCCAACAGGCTCATATTGCACAACGATTAAAATTTTAATATGCAAAGGAGAGCCAACTACGTCAACGTAATTAAATTTCCATACATGTACATAACTTCGTCTAATTATCTAAAATTGTTTTTAAGGAGCAGATTTTTCCAAGTATTCAGGAAGATGAATCATTTGGTCGGTTCTTGGATTTCTTTTACGATATGAGTAACGTTTCCCGATTCGAATACATATCTGGTATTACGGATGAGTGGACGTGTACAAAGAGAAAATCCCGATGGTTCCCGGGGACAAGACCCTGAACCCGGATCATGCGAATGTCGACGTACGAGAAGGGATTGTCTGACATTTTTTATATATTGCGTATCGTATCTGATGTCACGCACATGCGTAAATTTTATATGAAAAAAGTATCAAAATAAAATTTAATCCATTTCAAATATCCACACTGGATATTTAAAATGGGTTAAAAATCTAATTTTATTTTTAAACATTTCTTGAAAATAATAATTATTACATATAAAAATGATTGAGCTATAAATGAATATTAAATCATTCTCTGTTAAAATACTACCAATCTGTCAAAATATAATAAATCAGTTCAATTTAGAAATAGACATTTGAAATAATATTGATGAAAGTGAATTAACTGATCATTTATTTATGTAACTAACCATTAAATATAACTATAGCTCATTTAATTAAATTACTAACCAAAATCGAATAAAATTACTGACTAAAAATTTTACGTAAATATTTATTGATACCAAAACTAATATTTGTATATTAATATACAATATTATTTAAAATAAGTATAATTGGTTTTAATATATTTTTTCATATTCGAAAATTATTTAAAATCTAGAAACACATCATTATTTGTTAAAATATTAACAATATGGCAAAACATATAGACCATTTATTTAAAAACATAATACATTCTACACAAAAAACCCGTTTAATAACTGACCAATTATTAAAGTTTTAAACTATTTATTAAAACTACTGACTATTAAATTAATTTAGAGTACGCTCGGGATAAGGATTCCGGTTTGTTATTGTGTGCGTGAACTGTGTGGCTCAAAACAATTTCGCTCAGAGTATTTATTTTTTTTATTTTAAAAGAAAATATATGTTTATTTAACATACATACATCTGAGGTAAGTTGGAAATTTCCACGGACAATTAAAAATATATTATATAATCGAAGAAACCAGACATTGATGTCATTAATTAAATATTTGCAAAATTTAAAATCTTTCACTAGTCAAAAAAATAATGAAGTCTTTAGCTATTCTTCAAAAGCAAAAAGATATAAAATGGGGAAAGAAATTATTCGCAGATTGTTTAATGGCTCGACGACTTTATTAAATCGTTAGAATCCATTGAATAAATTAAAAAATTATCATTGGCGCAACGATAAGAATAATAACTTTTTTAAGCCTTACAGAGAACAGTGTTAAAAAACCCACATCGTACGGATTAATGGAAAAATAATTAAAATATTTTAATCCACAGGTAAGAGAACGAATAACTTACAGTGTATATTTGAAGCCTTGATATCAATTAACCCAGATATGCCCAAGAAATATTGTTCTCTTAAAATATCATTTATAAATAAAAAAACAGTTGCACGAGTTTAGTGACCTACCCATGGGACCTACCCATGGTTAAACCAATATCAACACAAAATTATTTAAAATAAATCACTACGGAACTTCTGTGCCACACTGCACTTTAATGACGAATACCAGCGTTGACGAATCAGTAACTGTCCTTAAAAGAGAAAGCGAGAAAATGAAGTACACGCTACATCGCTTCTCCCTCTCATATATATGTATATACACGCACACAATAACAAACCGGCATCCTTATCTCGGGCGTACTCTACTGACCAAAATAAAACAAAATTAATGACCCAAAAAATACAGATCGATGATTTATATTATTATAATATTATTCAAAATCCATTAAATGTGATTTTTGTAAATATTTTTTTATATTCGTAATTAATTTAAAATAAAAAAACAGATTTTAGATACTAATATTGCGTTAAAATATTAATAACATTTTAATTTAAAAAATAACATAATTTAAATAAAACCTTTAAATAATTACTAATCGTTCAAAAACTGATTATTTATTTAAGTTGCTAATAATTTATTAAAACTACTGCTTGTGTAATAAATTTATTGTTAAAATATAAAACAGATACTTAAATAATTACGAATCGTTTACTAATGGACCATTTATTAAAACTACTAACAATTTAATTAAATTTCTTAACAAAATCAAATAGAATTACTAATCTATGTTACGTAGATATTTACGATTTTTTAGAAAAAATAATATAATTGAATTTAAAGTAATTCATTTTATTGCAGCTAATAATTTAGAAAACAATTAGTTTTACTATTATTATTCATTACTATTTTACACTATCATTTGATATGCGATTTCTGTATTATTTAATACTTAATATATTTAATAAAAGATTTTCTATTAAATTCACACGTATTATTATTTGATTCAAATACAAATTTTAAGTCAGAATATAAATATTCATTTAATTTAAAAACAGACTAATAAAAAATTATTGACCATTTAACAACTGAGCATTGATTTATGCTAATCTACTTAAAATTACTGAAATATTAATTAATTTACTGACTAAAATCTAACAACATTTCTGACCCAAAAAATGCAAAACGTTAATTTATACTACTTTTATATACATATGTATGTATACTGGGGCAAAATTTCATTTTATTTAAAAACACCAAGAAACTGAACCGAAACTACTGATGTTTGAATGAAGAAAATCACCTCAAGGATCTCATTTTATTACTATATTTATTTAAGTACGTTTTTTATTTTTTCTTGGAGGACTTTTGATCAAAATATATCTAACCATTTAATATACAATATAACAGATCCCCCATCTATAAAACTGCCCGTTAATTTATATTATTTTTGTTCATACTTTTTTTTAACAGTACGATGTATATTATGTTATTAGAATTTATAAATCTACAAATTTATAAAATGTAATTATATTTCATAATATATACTAATTAACATGTTTACTAAAAAAAACTCACATCTTGACAATTTAACCAAAAATAAATGTGTCAAAATTTTGAGGCATCTCATACTATCGTTAATTTCGCGTGTAAGATTTTACTGTAATATTTAATATGCTATCTTATAAATAAAATACAAATAATTTATTTTTATAATGCGCCATTTAAAATATTACAATTATTTTAATAATTATACAGTAAATAATCATTTGAGTTCAAGGTTAAAGTTATTCGTTAACATTTTTATCTTCCATGTCATATTTTTATCACAGCACTCGAATATTTCATATACAGACTGTTGAATAACATTAATATAAATCTAAATTCAAGACAAATTTATGGCAAATTAATCAATTTAAGTATTTAATATGTCTGAAAATTCAGTTGAAATTTTAAAAGGGCTGTATATAATCGAATCTTTGATTATTTTTAAACGCTTCCCGGGTATTTTTTGTCAATCCGTGAGAATGTGAGGATGGCGGAAAGGCCTCGCAGAGATACGTTATCGTTATTAAAAACTTTCACCGTTATCATATAATTTAACAGTTGATGAAAATGTACCGGTTCGCGTGTTTGTCGGTCGTTAGCTTCACCCCGCGGAAAAGGGAAACCTTTGGTATACAGTACGGAAAATGCAAAATATCGGACAGGTATCTACACAACAACGATTATTACCCGACGATAATAATTCCACGCCGATCGTATTAGATTTTAATATAATATAACATTCTATTCAAGTTAAAGCGTTTTAAAATAAACTCGTGCAAACACAAAAGCGGGTTAAACAACACGTCTGGATTACGTAAGTAACGGCTGCGAGTTACAGACTGGAAAGAGGTTATTATATTAATGGCAAAAATCGAAATAAACTGTGACTGTGTTTATAATTTATATATGAGTTATCTTAGTAAATATATTAATTTAAATAAACCATGCTATTAAAAAATCCACTTTGGAATACAACATACAACTAATTCGTTTCAAAAGAAAACTCATATGCCGAGACATTTGAGTTACCACCCTTCAATACAATATATGAATCATATCTATATACTGTTTAATATATTATAAGCATTTATAGGTATCTATATCTATATGTATATCGAGAACAATATGATGAAGTTTCGAATAAGCGACGGTTGGCAGAGTAGCACCTAATAAAAGGAAGCACGCCGTATACATGTTATACGTATACAGGATGGTATATAAACAAGGCACGCCAAGGTGTGTTCGCGGTGTTCCCCAACAGATGTTACGATTTCGTTTTTACCTGCCGCCACCTAACTCCACCTCGCCCACCATCAGAAAGCAATTTGCGTCGTATATAGTAAAAACACAGAAAACCCTGTATGTAGTCAACCTTCTTCTGAGTGCCTCTATTATATTATATTTAAAATTAGGTCCAATCCTACAGATCATAGAAAGCAACAATATTATATTATTCGTATCCCAAAAATACACTTCAGTCTTCATCTTCAGTAAAAGCAGCCTGAAAAATTAAACAAACGTTTAACATATAATTGCTAAACTAAATACTACATCTCCTTTCAGTGCATTTTCAATGAAGATTTGCGATCATCATTATCCAGGTAATTTTTAACCAGGTCTGTGTTTTTATGCTTTATGTTTTAAGATGTCAGGTGTAGGATTTTATTTTCATGACATGATAAAAGTAATCAAGCTTCTTTATTATAACTGTTTTGAAGTATGCTGATTCTTTCAGCTCATATTCATTTATACAATATAACATCGATATCTATTTTCCAAAGCTTATTTTATTATCCAACCTTTACCTTCTAACAAGATATTAAGAGGAATGAAATATAGAACCATCCGTGTTTAGAAATTTATTTTTAGACTACGGCTACATAACCGTTTCTTTTTTATAATAAATAAGCTCTTGCTTGTTCTATGCAGCTAGTTAATTTTCAGACATTTATAGTTGTGTCATCACCTAATTATCACCTAATAATAAGTTGCTTATACGTCCGAAGACCCAGTAGTGCGCCGCGATCTTCCATTCCCTACCAACGTACGTGGTAGAGATACGGCGGACCCGCACGATCGTGTGTGTAACGCGATACTGAAACCAGACCCGATACACTTCTTCATTTTTCTATGCCTCATCGTTTTTACTATTTCTTAGCTATAAGGACTCCGGTCTTGCCTTCTATTGAGCATCTACTATCGAAGTGACTATGATCTGTAGCTTTATAGTAAATCTTGAACGCATCATTGACACGCTTTTTCTGTGAATTCATCACTAGTTATAGCTGTAAATTTTCCAGTATAAACTGCTGTTATACGAATGTCCTTGTATCTCAGAGTGATATATTTTAAGATTTCTATCAACTTTTTCAAAAATGCTTCTTTAAAATATTTTTTCAGAAATACATTCACGTGCAAATACAAAAATGAGTTATGTAAGGATTGTTTTTTTAAACTAATGTTTTAGAATATATATTAAATACATTTGGAACGGCATTTTTTCGTAGATCTGGGTGACACTACTATCATTTCTTTATCCGTACTAAAAGTTGAAATTAAATAATGTTTTTGAATATGCAAAAATGTGACGATAAAGGGATTTTTGTCAAATTTTCCTGTATAAATAATAAGTCTAGTAATCCAGACTAAGATGATACTATTTAAAAACTGGAAATGTTGTAGATTAAGATATGAAAAATTAAGATATGAGTCAAATTATTTTTAAAAAAAAAAGTTACATTGATGGAATTCTTTTGCTTGAAGTGATACAGTGTATTGATTCAGAAATCACTGTCAGTGAAGCGCTATTATTTTTGTCAATATTTATAAGTAAAAAATAAATGGAATTTTTGGGTTACGCATCTATAATTCACCTCGTAATTCAAAACAAGTATACACGATCGATATTATCTTAATAACTACTTGTTAAACCTTTCTTGTTACAATTTTATGAAAATTTAAATTTAAAGTATATTTTAATGTTAATTAAGCGAAAGTTATTTGTTATGAGAATCGATTTAATTGTTATTAGTTATTTGTAAAAAAAACTATCTCATAAAAGTATGCATATAGCAAAATTACTATCTTGAAATACAACAAATATATGATAAAAGAAAACTACTTGATATGGTAGAAAAAATATTATTCTAATCAATCTAAGAATTTCTACGACTCTTAAACTTTTCACGCGCTTTCAATTTTTTCACGTTTAAAAAATCAATCTACATTTATGAAGCAGGACAAGGCAATAAAAATATACTTGCGAACAAAGCATTATTTGCTTAAAAGAAACGGTTTTATTAAAAATACACATTTTTAGAAAGACGCTTTTTTATAGGCGGCATCAATAATACCAATAAATCCTTTTCTTAATGCTGTTTATTGACTGTAATTACTGAACCAAGTATAGTCTTCAGAAGAAAAATGGGTTTAATTACTATTTGTCGTAAGATAACTATAAAAATTTAGTCTTTATAAATCCATGCTTTTAAGTATAGATTGTCTAGCTCCATAATTTATGATTTATTAATTAATGATCAAACAAACTGTGTGGATTACTTTGATTAATTTAAATAAAGTATTATGTTAAATGTAAATTTAAAACATAAGATTAATATAAACTAGAATATATACACTCTCTATATATTTCATTTTTTTTATAAATATTACTATACTTTTTAGGAAAAAATATATTTCTACTCAAAAACAAATGGATATGGTTTATTTTGGTATTTTGTATGAATTTTAACTCCATTGCCATTTTTGAAACTGAACACTTCTTCCGCATCCTCGCGCAATTCGCCATTTCGCCTCTGACCGACCGAGTGCACTTTCGCACACCCCCCTATATATGTACGATTTCAATTCATTGCAGCGGTGGTGTAGGCGTTTCTAATAAACGGCGAAGAAACACTGCAAGTCCACCCCCGAATTTGGGGGTGCAATTGGCTGATACATAATTTATGGACTGGGGGTGCGTGATACGTCCCCCTGCCGTTCTGGGTAGCAACTGGAACGCAACGAAAATTCTCAATCAAAATAGTAATAATTATCCGAAACCGATTGGGCTCGTAGATTAGACGGCGATCGGTACAGTGAACCACGCGAGAAAGGTGTCCCACCCATCGAGCACGATAGGCACGCACGTATTAAATTTAAATTAATATTAAAAATAACACATATTCAGCCACTATTTGCAACTATATATTAATAATAATATTGAATAAATAAACACATTGAGGAGCACTGATTAGACCATATTTATTATGTTAATCCCGTTCCAAGAACAAACTCTTCAAGCATAAAAGACATATTATATATAATAAATATTAAATGTATACACACAGGATGTACGAAAAATTGCTCTTACTTATCGACTGTTTGTCTTTTATATACTGGGGGCGAAACTCGCCCCCTTATTGTATTTCCGCATATAAGGACTCGGGGGGATGAATTCTTCGACACACTTCTAAATTGCTTGTTCTAAATCCATTGCAAGGAGGTTCCGGCTTCCAATCTATCGTGGAAATTATGTATCGGAGCGGCAAGAAACATTATTTGAAATGAAATATCAGGGGTGTATTTGCAGTATTTTAATTATTAATTATATTTGCAGATAATAATGTTTAAACTATAAATAATATCTCATTTAAAACAACAACTGTAAAAGGCTCATAAACTAGACCCTCCATGAATCAAATCATTCGGGATGACCGTGAAAGTTCCGATATAAAAAATCAATCTCCCCCATCTGTCTCTGTTTGTGGAACCCCAACCCTAAAATGCAGTATCTAAAGCGTCGGTCGAGGGTCAGCAATCATGTCTTTCGCGAGATTAAAGCCTGCAAGCAGTTGGGATAGAGAAATTTTCTTTCGGGCTAGACTTGTGTCGTAAATCGCCGATTGGGACCAGAAGAAGGAATTTATTTCTATTTTTCTCGTAGTCCTTTTCCGTTTCCTTAACGGGTCACTGGCTTGATTCGGTTTGCGGAACACTCCTAATGATGACCGAGGGGCTCCCTTTGGACAGAAGTGTATGGGGTACTCTGTAGGAAAGCGATGAATCATCATACGTCTGAAGGGTCTGTTGTTTAGCGAGATCGGAAAGTTCGAAACGTACTGATGAGATTTCGGTTAAGTCAAATAATTTATACGGGCTCAATAAAAAAATTGACTTCAAGAGCATTTTAAAGCAAATCGACATTTAAAATATAGTCAACACAAGAAATTATCTATGCATGTTTGATTTTCGTCGGTCGTTAAATAAAAAATGCGCTGTTTACTAAAAGTTCAGTTGACTTAACAATTATTATAAAATATATTACAAATAAATATAACATATATTTTCAAATTGTTAGTCTTAGAAAATGTCCTTCGTGAAAAGTAATACTTCGTTAAAATTCGTTCTTCTATAAATTTAAACCAACAATATATTATGGTAAAAATTATAAAAAAAATACATCATGTTGTTGAAATTGCATTTCATGTAATTATGAAATAAATATAAAAATAGCAAGTAGCAGATGTAATAAAGTCAAAGAAATAATTACTAAGCCAGCAACATTTAAAAATAAACTACCAATATATAAAAGAATTATATTTTTGTTGTTCATGAAAAATACAGCTTATTTATACTAAATATTTTAATATAAATATTATTAATGATCAGCAATAAAATTAAGATACTATCAGTTCATTATCCATATGAGAAAAAAAAAGTCCTTAGAAAAAAAAATATCTACAATATTAAATATAATAGTATTATAATCTACACGTTATGTTTATAATTATTTTTCTTCAGTAATCTAATGAAACGGTCAGTAGTGTTAATAAATAGTCAGTTTATAAACGGTCAGTATTTAAATTAAATTGTCATTAATATTACAAATGTTCTTTTCTAATATATTTTGACATAAAATATACATTGTTATAAATAATAATTTATTCTGCCATGAATTTATTGGATAATATATTTTTTTTGTTTTAATCAGTAGTCCAATTAATCGGTCAGTAGTTTCAATAAATTGGAAATTTATAAACGGTCAGTATATAATAAGGTTATTCTATTGAATGTTCAGTCTATAAATTAAGTGATAAGATATATTTTGATATATATTACCTAAAAAATCTCATAACTAATAATATATTAATAGAGATTTTTTTGGTGCAGAAATTATTTTAATAAAGTAATAGAAAAACTTGAATATTTATTATGTAATGTATTTATTGAACAGTAATTTGTCTGATTTTAGTCAGTAATCTAATTAATGGACATTATCGTTTTAATAAATAGCTTATAAACGGTCAATATTTATATTTAAATTAACTGTAAAAATATATTTTAACCGTATTTTAGGATTTTCAGAAAAAGTTAAAAATTCACATAAAATAATAAATATTGTAATAATGTACTTTATACATAATAACAATAGCTTATTATTATTATTATGCATTTATCAGATCCATAAGATTCAGAAATTATTGTACGAAGCGAATAAAAAACATAAAAAAATATTTTGGCATGTATTTATTAAGTTAGGTTAGTAATTTTGTTTGATTTTAGTTACCTAGTTTTACTTTTAATGGTCTGGTTTTTGTATACTTAAGGTTTAGTTTATTAATTAAACGATTAGATATATTTTGACCGAATCTTAAATCAGGGAAGAGTACAAAATCTATATAAATAAATATGTTTATAAATATATGATAATATTATTAACATATTATTATTACGAATAAATAAGATCCTCAATAAAAAAATATTTTGCCAAATATTTAGTCTATAATTTTATTGATTTCGATCAGTTTTCTAATCAAACGGTCAGTATTTTTTAATATATATTCTGTAATTACTAACAAGATCTATAATTTATATTTTAAAATAAAGTTATTGGTTACATTTTAACGGAATGTTTGTATTTTAACAGAAAATGATTCCTAGACATGAATTAAATGGCTCTTTAAAAAGAGATAATAAAAATATTTAATACGAAAATGACAGTGTTGTGAATTAAAGTATATATGTTTGCAAAAATAAATATGTTTTAGTTATTTCAATATTATAGATTAATAACCGCAATCAGAGCTTTACTGACCGTTTCACAGTTCACAGTTACTCACTATTTCTTTATAAAAATCTGTCAATTTAATTTTATGCCATAATTAAATAACGAAAACCTAAAAAAATTGCTGATTTTCAACATGTTTTTAATTGAATTTTAAAATTATAGTTTCAGTTATAAATTTTATTTAAAAAATTGTATTTTCAGATGTAATCTCTTTTAACAAGTGACACATTTAAAAGTAGCCTAGAAGCTTATATAAAATGTTATTCACTACTTAATAAGTTCATAGACTAATTATGCAAAATTGGGCAACTTTATATTTATAAAATGTATTAGTCTGATAATGTTTTACTACAAGTATGTTGATCTAAAAAAATCAATACATAAAAAAGTATATTCCCTTTAAGAGTATTTTTTTGTCTCCGTTGTTCTTCATATCTGCATGTCGGATTTGCGCGCAAATAAATCCAGACAAGTTGCACAGCGGCACTGTTTACAAAACAAACACGGACGAATGAATAAGTCAACCGTGGAACCGTTGCGAAATCAAGGGGTAGGGATATGATTTACAAGATGGCTGGAAAAATGGGAGTGGGGACACAAAAACGGGAATGGGTGTGTATTTATGATTGACAAATTGTATTTATCCGCTGAGCCGACAGACTTTAGTCTAATGAGATGTGATTTTATAAACTGTTGAGATGCTGTGATTACAAATATATTTTCAACCAAAATATATTTAGACTTTTATAAAGTTATATTATGGTAATATATTAGAACATGTATTTATTAAAATGATATAATTAGCTACATAGCATGTATTTAAAATATCAAATATTTGTTTCATTTATATCATATCATTTTATATATTCAGTCCAACGAAACATTTCACACCGGATATAGCACACCGCACATTTTTTGTCCACCTTTCCACACACAAGTCCTATCGCAACACCGAAAAAATAAAACCACCGCCCCAAAAATAGGTTCTCGTCATCCTCTTTTTTTGAGATTTTATATTATTTTTTTGGGATTTGACCACAGTCCGCGGAATAAACACGGCGAAACGGCAAGTAACGAACACACAACGGTTTATATAAATCTTTTCGCAACTGACAGAGCCACTTCCTGACCGACCATGGGACCGGTAGTTTGCGGCGATTATTTATTGAATTTCGAATTTTTGGGGTCGTTCCAGCTTCGGGGAGAAGCGGGGGAGGAGGATTATCACAACCCCATCTAGAGGGTGGAATCTTCCATAAGGGAATAATTTTTGAAACCACGCTGTGAGCTCATATATTATATTTGATGAGTCCATTTTGAGAGAATATGACTTATTTTTTCCAGGTAGTAAACCAAATTCTAATTAAAAGGAAGACCAACAGGTGAGCCAAATTAGGCTACCGTGAATTACCTGAACAATAGGCACAATGAAAAAAGTGAAATCTTGAAACCCCGCTCAGGTATTGTGCGTGGGCTCTATGCAAAATTGGGTCAAAAATAATAGGTTTGCATTTTTGTGCAACTTTTGTGAGCTCCACAATGGAATGCTTTTATCTCACCTGAGCTTTCGCCGACGTGACAGGATGCCATAAATATGTCATCTTTCAAGGATGACACAATTGCGTCTTTGAAAGAGCTTTTGCGGCGTGTTTTTATATTCTGAGTTTTACATAGAAAGAGGATAAAAGTTTTTTCTTTAATTTTAATATTATCGTTTGATAATTATAATAATTATAAAAATATTTTATACATTCATAATATTAAGCAAAAAGCGCATTATATTAAAAAAAATATACTTTACACAATCATATAATCTAAATAAATAAATTTTGATTTCTATCTTTAGATACTATTTTTGATTGATTTTAATATTATTGCTTGACAAGTATATATATCATATATTATAAAATGTGAATAAATTATTATATACTATGTACTTTTTGGTTCAATAAATATATTAAATATAAAATTGTAAATACGTCTCTAATTTGCGCTACTTTTCAAAGCTCATTTAATGTAAAAAATAAATATTTTACCCAATCTATTTTAACGTAAATTTTGATTGCTATCATTAAATATATTTTGTTGCTAATTTGAAGTACTTTTTGGTTTAATAAATATATTAAATATAAAAACATAAATAAATTACTATATACATTTAAAATTTTGCGCTGCTTTTAAAAGTTCAGTTGTGTAAAAAAATATATTTTTCACAATCATGTACTCCATTTTAACGAGATTCTTGTTGCTAATTTTAAGTATATTTTTTTTCAAATTATAAAAAATATAAATTAATTAATATATACATCTGTAATTTAGAGCTAATTTTAAAAGCTCATTTTGTGTAAAAAAATACATTTTTCACACTATAATATTCCTTTTCAGGATGAATTTTGTTGCTAATTTTAAGTACTTTATGGTTTAATAAATATAATAAATATAAAAATATAAATAAATTACTATATACATTTCTAATTTTGCGCTTTTTTTAAAAGCTCATTTTGTGTAAAAAAAATATTTTTCACAATCATGTAATCCATTTTAACGTGAATTTTGTTGCTAATTTTAAAAACTTTTTGTTGCAATAAATACATCAATAATAAAAATTTAAATGAATTATTATATACATCTGTAATTTAGAGCAAATTTTAAAAGCTCATTTTCTATAAAAAAATATATTTTAACAATCATATAATTCTGTTCTTAATTTTAAGTACTTTTTGTTGATTAAATATATGAAAAATATAAATGTAAATAAATTACTATATACATTTATAATTTTGTGCTACTTTTAAAATCTCATTTTGCGTAAAAAAAATATTTTTCACAATAATATAATCCATTTTAACGTGAATTTTGATGCCATTTTCAAGTAATTTTTGTTGCTATTTTTAAGTAAATATAAATAAATGATTGCATAGAATCTATGTTTCAAATCATGTGCTTCTTTTAAAAGCTCATTTTATGTGAAAAAATATATTTTTCACAATATCAATTTTAACGTGAATAAATGTCAATAATTTATTAAATACGTCTTTAATTTTGAACCACTTTTAATTAGTTTTTGGTGCAATAAATATATTAATTATAAAAATATAAATGAATTAATATTACATCCATAATCTTGAGCTATTTTGAAAGCTCATTTTGTAAAAAAAAAAAAATTTTATACACTTAATATCATTCTTAAATTACATTCATATCAGCTATTTTAAAAATATATATAGATTTAAAATACACAAATTAATTATTGGTGAAGTTAAAAGTAGCCTAAGTTAAGTATTTTTGAAAGTGATTCAGATAAATTGTCAAAAATATTTTTCGGTGGAAAACGCCACCATTTGGTGAAAAGAAGAAAATATTTCAAAGTTGCAAACCCCTAACGCTTCAAATTCAACCCTTAATAGTCAATGTTTGAACCACAAAAACAACCCTTAAAATATTTTTTTATAAAATAATATTATCCACGTCGTAAACCAATTTTATAAAATTTATAAAACAATATTAGAAATTAAATTGTAGCAAACGAAAAATATTATATATAAAATGGATGTAAATAAACGTAAAAACACGTAAATATATGTATTATAAAATAGTGCATTAGCAAAGTTCTAAACCTTATAAAAATATTATGTGCTTAAATGGTAATGTGGACGAAATCCATCTAGCGGCGAGCTTGGGAAGCGCGAAGAGCTTTCGAGCTTCAGGGGACTCTCGCTAGGCGGCCGTGCTTTTTGAGCTTATTTTACCTTCAAAATATATTTTTTAAACAATGGCAGTATTGATAGCAATATTTTTGTTTACATATTTCCGGTCGATCCGACAGGAATGCGGCATCGACCGAACGAAAGCGAGATTCGTCACCGGGTCCGGTCGCGATGTTGACGTGGGCCTTACGGCTCGTCTGCACAGGGCCCATTATCGTCTGCTTTGGGCCACCGAAGCCGGGTATGCAAATTAACGCGCCATTACATGGCAATTTATTTCGAGCGAATGACCACTTTGCGGCGGCCGCCATTGAGAATTGAACGTTTATATGGGAGCCATGACCTTACTTAAGTTCAATTTATGGTATGGCATGGGCCCGGAGTGTTGCATAATTGCCTTTTACTTGCGACCGAGTGCATTCGCACACTGACCCATATATATACACGTGCATAAACAGCCGTGTTTTGTTTGTTTGTATGTCCGAATCGAACCGGACTGCTCGGAAGATGTTTTGTTTTGCATGAAGAAGATAACGAGATGCATCGTTTTATATAGATAATTATGAGTGGTTCTTGTACAAAAAATAATAATTAAACATTTGCTACAAACATGCATATGATTTCTGAGTACTTTATGTAGCATACAGATTATTATGAAACTAATAAGATATAATGGTTTCCCAAAAAGAATTGCACAGTCTTATTATACATATGTATCTATTTTTCTAAACCATTTCCTTTAAGGCAATGTTTATTATTTAAATTTAGTCATTTTATATTTTATATTATATAACAAAATATGTATTTAGAAAAATTTAAATAAAAAATATATACATATTAAATTATATATTTTGTATACAATAGTTGGTTTATTCTTAGTTCTTTTAAGATATCAATAAGTTACAAAATTTACTGCAAATTATCTCACCTATGGTTTAAATTATTTTTTAATATTTATAAGAAAAATCAATAGCAGCTCATTTAAAAATAGCCTCAATATTTTTTTAAATGTACGCAAAATAATATGCAGTATAAATTAACTGTAAGTGTATGGAAACTATCATTCATTATATTCATGTTACAAAGTTCAATTAAAAAATAAGTAATATAATTCTTAATATTTGTGATATACCTGAATATTGATTTATTTTATAAAATAAAGCAAAAAAAATATTTTAATATTTTTTCATATATAAGTATGTATGTTTTGGTTATTCTAAGAATTTATTAAAAACTACACCATGATTATTATATAAATTGTATTATGTATTTATTGGGAATATGATTTGTGTATACCGATTTCACGATAAATTGAAAGGGAATTTTAATAAGGCTATATTATTTTATATACAAAAAAAATCACAAAAAAAAAATAAAAGAAATTTATATACACATGACTAAAGATTTAATTTTTGCTGTTTTAATTTTTTGAAGTAATTTTAAATAGGTTAATACTTAATAAAATTACACGATACATTGAAAAGGATGTTAGGTATAGATAACAGAATAATATTTTTCATATGGAATAAAACACAAAGTATTTAAAACTTCTTTTTTTGTGTACATTAGTCTGTTTATCTATAGTTTTTATCGCAGTAAGTTACATTGTAAAAACTGGTTAAACATAAAACTTTTTATGCATGTAAAATATTATATGTATATATAAATATATATTTTAATAGCAAATTTTTATGAGTCTAATATTACTGTTTATTGAAAAATGAAAATTATACAATATTTATCAATGAAATAGTAATAA
Organism: Plectrocnemia conspersa; assembly: GCF_051122295.1. Classification (NCBI taxonomy): domain Eukaryota; kingdom Metazoa; phylum Arthropoda; class Insecta; order Trichoptera; family Polycentropodidae; genus Plectrocnemia; species Plectrocnemia conspersa. The sequence continues at coordinate 10,962,062 of NW_028277169.1, read as the reverse complement.
ATAATATTAGAAAATCACTTTTAAATCCGCATGTTTATAAATTTAATTTTAGCTATTTTTTTTCCTAATATTTTTTAAATATATTCAGCTATTTTAAAATATATTAACTTATATTATTATTTAACGATAGATTGAAAAGAAATTTCATTAAGGGGTTCAGTTTCAATAAATAAATAATTTATATGCATATTTTTTTGATTTTAATATTAATATTTATTGATTTGTGGAATTAATACATTATTTAATAATGTAATAATAATAATAAAAAAAACTTTTAATGTGAATAATTTTACATTCAATTTTGGCTATTCTTATTTTTTTAAATTATGTTAACAATTAAATACAAATTTATTGCTTTTAATATGATATAAAATTAAAATCTTAAGATATTATTTTTTATCCGTTTTTTTCATCCCAAAAAGTTACAGTAACCATTAAATTTCTAAAAGATACCTCATTAATATGTTGCATTAAATATTAATATTTAAATTAAAAAAATACATTTTTTAACAATGTAATTATAAAAAGCACTTTCTGGGCATAGTTTTAATACGAAAGAATATAAATCAATATTTGCAAATTAAAAATTATTTTTCGTATTTTTTTAATATTTAAACACTTGATAGATTTTAATTCAACATAAATTTAATTAATATGTAATAATCTATTTTTTTATTCAACAAAGTTAATTTTAGGATTTATTGAAAGGGAACTAGTGCAATGAAATAAAATATATACATATTTTAATCGTATGTTTTATGTTAAATTTTAGCTTTTATAAAAATTAAAAAAAAAATATTATAAAAACACCATAAAACTCAATGTTGGCTATTTTTAAATAGGCATAATAATTTTATTTAAGATTTAATAAACGATTGCTGGATGGGATATATAATAGGGATAAAGTACTGGCACGGGCTGCCAAAAGACCGAGACGGCTGGAAAATAATTATTGTTTCGGTCAAGCACACACAGGGCTGTAGCACCGATAAAGAAGAATAAGTATATTTATTATAATCAATTATGTATTTAGACCTATTAAACCTACTCTTTAAAGATTATTAAAAATAAAACATTATTTCATATTTTAAATAAAAAAATATTTCTGTGTTACTAATAAATACACAATAAATATTTCAGATTATATTTTGGTCATTTTTAAAACAATTTTTAAATGATATTGATAAATATAAAATTAACTTAAATATCAATTAAATTAAAAATATATAGTTTTTATTTTAATCTGGTAAATTAACATGAATTAAAATCTTTTTGTTTATCAAATATTAAAAATATTCATAAGATTAATATCACTTATTTTTTTGTTATTAAATTATGATGACATTCACACAGTAAAAATGTATAGATTAATTAACTTTATGTATAATCATTGCAGCGAACATTTTTATTGTTTGCACACAGCTCATTATCATATTTTAATGTGTGATAAAAACATATTTAATAACATCTGCAATTATTTCATATGGATGTTCACGATTTTTTAAAGCGATAAAATTATCATTCGTTTCAATCGTGCTTACTGTTACAACTACAAAAATGGCAACAAAATAAAACTATTGCATATAATTTATACACACGTCGGCGTGAACGCTCCATTGCTTATGTATGTGCATTTTAACAGAAAATCATATTATACAACACGTATAATATACGACACAACAAACTTACGGAGCAAGTATACACAATGTAAACTTTACAACGCATTGAAATTATGCTACTATTTTTTATCAAAAGTCGCCTTATTCAGATCACTCTCGAGAATAATATCGGCAACCGCCGAGTGAAGTTTTACAGGTGTACGGTATGAGGAAAAAAGAGCAGATAAATAATGCATGTACCATCTTAGAGAGTCTCACCTGTCCTTAGGTGTCAGCTCACCTGTCCGACTGAATGTCGATAGCCGCATAGGGAATACCCGATGATGTACGATTCCCAAGATTTTCACGGGAAATTCTCACACAACATTTACAGTCATCCTATGGCAGTTACACGCAACGACCGTTTTATTATAATTAAATTAAGTATTACAAATTGGTTGTAAGTACGCTGCCGGAATTGTTAATTTAATTTGTCAGATGTTGGTCGATATTTTGTTGCTGTAATGATAAATGTAGGAAAAAAGTCGTCGTGACGAAAATGAGGTCAAAAAAGTAAGCCATCGCCTTGGATTAGCGATCGATACTATCGATTACATTGTTTCTGGTGACTGGTTCTAAACAGAGGTCAAAACCAGTCGAGCGTATGTTCAGATGGAAAAATTATAATGTGTTTATTTCACATAGCTAATACAATGTGATTCTTCAAATAGGATCATCGTCGTTAGGAAGCTAAATGAATTACTAAGTAGGTAGTAGCGAAAAATATTATAAAGTAGCGAATTTATCCATGTACTACAATGTTAATCACACATCTTCACTGTAATTACGAATTAATTATATACAATTAGCATAGAAAATACGCGAGAAACTCTCTCAAGATCTCGAGTCAATCATAAATCTCATATCGCTCGGTCTGAAGCGATTATTCGCACAATAAATCACTGCCCGGTGTATCAGACGCGCTAATTGTTATTTTATTACATACATTTAATATAATCACTGTGTTTTATTAAAATCCGATTTAAAGTATAAATTATTATAAGATGACGCAATCTATCTTTGCACAGATGTGGACACAATTCGCAACATCCGAACGAGAGCTTTATTAAAACAGGTATATGTGCTCGATTGTAATTTATTATATTCCCATGCACATGTGACTGCAGGTGAAATGCAAATGCTTGTCGTTGCACAACAGATAAACATTTAAACAAGTCTTTATGTAGCTGGCACATTTCGATGTATGAACGTCTATGCTAGGTGGACAGGTGTATCAATTGTGTGTGGGTAATCTAGGTAATTCTGGCCTAGGTAATGTCTCTCCGGAAACAGCTCGTCTTTACTGATCTAAATTGTTGGAAATGGAATGCTATACATCAGTGGTCGCTAAAATAGGTTGTGAAAGTTTTACATTTTGATCAGATTCACCTTTTAAAATACCAGGAATTTTAATTGGTATGTCAAATTATAAAAATAAAAAATTACATACAGTTCTACCAATTTGTATATTAAAAGTGCTAACTTAAAAGAAAACTTTTTTATAGATAAACATGTTTAATATCTTACATACAAAATATAAGAAAGCTATTAAATTTGTTGTATTATTGATATAATTAAATTTGATAAGAGTGCTCATTTTTAAGAAGTTGTAATTATGGACAATATCATCAATTAAAATTCTAATAAGTCTAACGATGTTCCTCAATGATTACACATAGATTGTGTCGTTTTTTATTATCAAAAAATATATTTAATAATATAAAAGTATTATAATGCGAAGCTGATATAAACATATATTTGGATAGTATTAATAATATTGATTATGTGCAATAAATAAGTTGATTTCTAAGATTTTAGTTTTATGCTACAGAAATTAAAGATTGCTTCATAAATTTTACTCATATAAGTAACATTACGATAAACTCAAGAAAAATAATTATTTCTTGTTACCAGTATCTGAAAAAAATCCGAGTAAATAAAGGTATTATAAATTAACCAAAAGTTTTCTCTTACTAATGAAAAATATAATTTATTTGTAATAAATTATTTAAATATAAAATATAATTCAGATTAGATTAATGTTTATCAATTGATATTTTTTATTGTATAAAATGTCAGAATAACATGATTATTGTCGTATTTTATAAAACCAGAAAGCGTGTTTTATGCAGAAAGATTTTTTTCTGCTAAAAATAGGTTACTTGGAATTTAAAATAATTATTTTGTAAGTAATTTTGTTTGATTTTGGGTAATAATACGTATTTATAGTATATATGTATTGATAACACAATAATTTGTAACAGCTATTGTATTTTATAAAAATATAAATCACATATAATGATAAGATTAAAAAAAAGGGTTGTTAATTTTACGTATTTTTTATAATTATTTCTGTTGTTATTTATTAATTTTTTTTTATTTAGAAAAAAAATCACTGATTCTTAACTTTGATTTATTTTACTACTTGTTTGCTGCATTTTTAAATAATTTATTTTAACATTTTTCTATTACTAAATTTCGATAATTTATTTTACATATTTAATATATATTATTTGGCTTTTGTGGATTTTTTTATATAAATAATTAAATACAAAGTCTTTCAGCATTTTCATAAAATTATTATTAAATATTATTTATTATGATAATTTATTAGTATTATTCTGTATATAAATAATATACACTAAATCAAATTAAAAAAATATATATATTATATAAATGTTATGTTTTTTATTTATTCTATCTGGGCTACTTCAAAACAGTAAAAGATCGACCATCATACATATACAGCGATACTCCTCAAAGGGTTAATATGTGACAGATTAACACTTAATATACACAAATATTTAATACAATTTTTTTGTATATTAAGATTCAAGAAAATACTTTAGGTTTTTAATTTACATAAAAAAAATACTATCCTAGCTTAATATTTATGATTTTTATTATTCAGTTATTGATATAAAATAACGTAAAATATTATTGGGAAATAATATAAATCTACTATTCATATCCAACAAATATTTGGTAATAAATTTAGCCATGCTCATTGAAATATGTATTATATCACTCGTAGCTAACTTCTTGCGTTAGACACGGACAATGTTTTTTTATTTTTTTTATAATAATCCATTGTCAATGTAAGATATTTAAGGTTTCTTAAGCTTTCTATTCGGCTAACTATTTAAATTTAAATTAGTGTTCGGATAGATGGGTGATAAAAATCGAAAGCGTAAAATCAGGTGCAGTATAAGTGGTAAGATATGAAATAATCTGGGGTGCTAAGATTTTTATCGAGCATATTAGAATTGAATTTGCTAATAAAAGTATCTGGTTTCAAGACCCAAATATATTTAAAAAAATATTTATTATAAATTGCTGATTTATTCGCTCGATTTATTATATTTCCGGCGACGTGGAAGAATCTCAAGGATAACCCCCCGTAACGGTTTTATCGTTTAATCGCCTTTGTTCTTCAAAACCGGTTCGTGCGAAATGAGAATCAGCCGACGACATTGGAAATTTAAAGCTAGATAAACTAAATAATCCAAAACGATATTCGGACAATAATTTCATTGCGAATTGATCGACTGAGCTCGCCGCCGGTCTCTCTACAATTGGACAATTAAGAAAAATGGAAACCGCCATAATCATAACATCACAAGTGATCCGACCCGAGAATGATTTATGGTCATCCATACCTATCATTATTGTCCCTTTTTGTTTCTCAATAAGACTTTTTACCTCTGATTTACCTTAGCGCCTCCGGGGACCGTTCGCTTTTCGCTTCGAAAGCTAATTGCATCGCCTATTCACCTGGGAGTTTTATTCGTTTTTTAATATTATTCGATGCGCATGCGCGGTTTGACCACAATGAACATATAGTATAAAAATATAACAAATTCCGTTCATACATTGACATTTCCACCCGCAGAGCGCATCCGCCGTTTACCGATTAATAATTAATTACGAACACGAGCAATTATTCACTAGAGTGACATTGACAAATTACCCCACTTATTATGTAAATATTATAATTATAAAATTATCAAACGGATAGTGTATAATGCATAATGTATTTTAAAGTATTAACATTTAGCAGTACGCGTTAAAATTATAGTGTTATAAAATGTTTTTAACTTGGTTTTGCAAGGGTGCTTTTTGCATAATTTTACAATTCTTTAATCTCAAGAGAAATAAGAGAATTTCGGAAAGTTTTGCACAGAACAATCTGTAGAATATTGCGTCATTTTAGATTAAGTATTTATTTAAAAAATATATATAATACATATAGTGAAATTATATATATTAAATGAAGGTTTTAAATAAACTATTATAATAATTATTTCAAGTGCAAACGCAATAATTTTCTAAATTTTAGAAATATAAGATATATATATAATCCCTAATTAGATTTGTATAACTTATTAAGAGGTATGTTTGTACTGTTTTTGAGTAATTAACCGAAAGCTTTCTTCGAGAAATATTTATAAAAAAAATAACACCAAATCATTCACAATTTATTTTGAGTAAAAAAAATATTTTTGTGTATTAGCGAAATATTTTATTAATAAATAAATGTGGCCTATGTCGTATATCTCAAATAAACCCATTCTAGACTGAATAAATGCATTTTATAAGCCTATCATGGACCAATCGATACAAAAGCTCGACTATTTTAGATAAAGAAATAGTGCCACTCTCTGATGAGAGTAAAATTTATACGGAACATAAAAAATGCATTACGTTCATCGTTAAAGTAGCTAAAGATATAACGAAAAATGTTTCTAAGAAACTGTAAAATCCAGAAAGCCAAGGAATATGAAAAGGCTTTTCATATTCCGGAAAGAAAGACATCCACTTCATTGACGGTAGTGGATTATAAAACTGTTTTTTGGATGAAAAAGCACGTGGACTCAAATTTTATCTGAAACTTCATTAATGTTAAATATGTCATTAACGTAATACTTTAATAATATATGTTTATAAAACATGATGATTTCGAAGATGATGCGGTTTTTTTTGCTTGCTACTGTACATATAGTTGTCATTAAGTGTGAATTTTATATTTTTTGAAAAAAAAAATTTATTAAAGTCACTTTTATTAACTCTCAGAGTTCGAAAAAAAACTATTGATAGTGTATATAATAACATACTGGCCGTTTTTAATGAAATTATATAGTTTATTTAATTAATAGTATGTACCAAAATCATTTGATTGTAAATAATTTTCTTGATAGGAATCTAACAAATTTACAATATTATTGCGTGCATATTAAAGGGAAGGTCAATACAATGTACTTTACATATTTATATATCTATATTGAGAAACAATAGTACATTTTAATTACTAAATATATGTACACGCCCATCCGGCATATTGGGGCGGTGCATTTCCTCTTCGCTGAATAAGTTTTTGCATCATCGCACATCATTATTTACGCTTTACTGATTGCAAATTGATATATATGTATGTGTATGTAATCATATTACGTGTACAGGGCCGGTTGGTAATTTTTTAACACCCAATTGTGATTTGATTGTATGATTGTACATAAATGATTCTCCAAAGGCAACTTAAACTATTGTCAATGTGATTCTTCTTCGCGCCAGGTAATCATCATCACTCTTTCTCGCCCGATTTGCGAGATATTTCGCCGTTGGTGGTATGAGATCGCCATGTTTAGCCGGGACTAAAAAACCAGCCGGGACGATTTCGCCTCCGAGTTTCGCGTTGAATTCTTCGCCCATCGGCGAAAAAAGACCAAAGAGGACTCTCGGGATGGCCAATGCGATAAATTACGGAAATTCCTCTTCGGATTGCCCGGAGAGAGAAAGAGTACCTTGGCGGTGTTTTTCTGCTGATTTTTTGCCCAGAGGACGACGACAAATGAAAATCCCTCGGATGCCACTGGAGGAGAGAAACGGGAACTTTCGTAAATTGAGGGCTAAACATTGCATGTCATTTGATATGTAAATATTAAAGGTGTCGGTAAGTAATCGCACTTTTATTAAAATGCAACTAAAATTACACCACTTATATTACAAGATTATAAAATTGTATGTGACATAATTAAAAGTCTACCAAGTAATAACATATAATTATTCTATAGTTATCTCTTAATCAAATATATTCATGGCATTTCATATGAACGATAAATACAATTTGAGAAAGCTATGTAATTAGAAACGTCAATGAAATTAAAAATAATAGTTGTTTTACACAAATTTTCACAGTTTCCATTGAACTAGAAAATCGAACGAAAATCTCAGGATCTTTTTTAGTTACCTAATACATTGATTCAAAAGCATTGATTAATACTTTGCATGCTTCTTTTGCAGAGAAATTAGTTTGTTACTTTTATGATAAACTTGTGCGTATAGTTACCACGTATATATCTTGTATTATAAGGGTACAACTGTTGAGCTCGCACCCAACGAATCTCTGTTCTTTCACACACTGTTAAGGAGATGGTGTCAAAGATTTCAGACGTTCGCCTCGATATAATCCGCGAGACAATCGGACCATCCTGACAGTCTGCCGTCGGACATCTCGCCAATAAAGTTTATTATTTGCCTTCGTTCGTCGCGTATGAATAAGGTGTGTGTATGTGCCAGTTTAGCCGGCGATAATAAGCCGACGCGGCTCGGTTGCGTGAGAGCTTTCGAAGCTCGTTACGGCCCGGAGCTTTTCCACTTTGTAAGGCGTTTGTTTCTCAACCAAATGACATTTGTTTGCGCTTGAGCATCCCTGGCTAGTTTGCATCGACCATAACGGGAGACGTACCATAAAGTCATATAGACACTTGAAAAGGTCGGAGCGCCGAGGTGGTATAGTGATAATCGTTAATTAAGCCGAACTGAACCAATTATTTATCGGGCAGGCGGAACTACATGATGCAAGAGTCCGTTATGCGTGAGGAAAGGGTCATTAAATCATCAAAGGGAAAATTAAATAAATCACAGATTATCGAAACACATATTGAAAGTTACTCAAATTCTTCTCTCATAAATACTATCAAATTTAAACGGCGAAACAATTATATTACTTAAACATTTTATTGTTAGATATAGAACTTCGATATTTAGAAATATTAAGAACCTTAACTAAACTAATACATAAAAGCAGAAGAAATAGCAACCAAAGATGCAATATAAAATATATATTAAAATATTTTGTTTTACTAAAAATATCCAGAAAAAATGCGGAGTAAAATCATTGATATTATGACTACAATAAAAGTTTTAGAAATAGCCAGAAATAATTTTAAAGTGTATCGGAAAAGCTGTTGTTTAATCCTAGCATGTATTATATTTCAAAACTGACTTAATCAAGAGATCAAAAAAATTTTTAGGGTCAATGAAAGCGAATAAATAAATAAATATTTTATTTTTTGTAATATTTTATAAGGTAAGTATCTAATAAAATATTATGAGTAATATAATTATGTATGATAGAACTATTTTTATTATCACACATAACTGAGGTGGTTTTCTCACTAAATTTTTAGATGTTTTTAAGATATGCACGATAAAACGATAAAAATTCTATTGCCTTTTGCATCAATTTATCTACGTAAATAAGCACTTCTAATGAACATAAAAATAAAGCACAAAAATCGACTAAACTCCGAACATTGTATTGAAAAAATATTGATGTTCTTGTTTAAAAAATGACCATTTTAAAAACCCTAAGAAATAAAAACTTATTAAAACAAATTACCTTATTCTTCATTTAAATCAATTAATAAACTATTTTAAAAAAACTTTTAATTTAAAGTGGGCAATATCTATATTTTGGAATAAAAAGCTAAAAAATCACAACACTACTTAATTAAATTAAAGTAGGCAATAAAAGAATTTTTATGCATATTATTATGTATATAAAAATCGTATTAGTATTTACTATTTGATATTTTTGTAATAGAAGTAGAATATTGTAATTGTTAAATGGGATTGAAATATGAACTTATTTATATATAATAAATAAATAGTATTTACTAAAAGATAAATAAAGCAAACCTAATTTTTAATGACTAAATAAAACAAGATCAAAACATTTTACGTAAAATATATATAAGCAGGATTTAAAAATAAAAATATAAAAATATATACATTTTAATTATATATTTTTAGGCATTGATTGTGCGTAATATACATATAAAATAAAATATTTTATATTATTATAAAAAAACTGAGGACTGAATTACTTTTTTTATTATTTTATATGTGACAATGCAAAGTATAAAGTCGTATACAAACAAGCAAGGTTAAATATCAATATGTGTTTTTTTTAAATTTAATTACAAAGAAATTTATATTAGGGCTTAAAAGTTCGCCAAACCCAACAATAATACGTAATGATATAACCATTTTGGTAAAATAATATGAATTAAGTCAGAGAGTTTTCTGAGAACTGAATCAAAGAGTCGCGAGCCCATAGTTAAAGCAACGACAGTTTAAATTTCAACAACCAGTTAGATATTTAGTTAAAAGAAATGTAATTATAAAATAAATAGAAATACAATTTCAACTCTCACATGCAAATTGAGCATATTATATTTTTTTATAATAATTCAGACGAACTACAGAAAAAATTGCGATCACCATATCAAATTTTAAGCTCACTTATCATAATTTAGTATATTAAAAATTACTCTATAAAAATTTAATTTCAGTAGATGAGTACAATTTTCTACTATCAAACTGTAATTTTAATTTGTCGCAAATTTCATAAATTAATTTGTCTAGTCTAACCATGAAATACTTAAGCATCAATGATAATGATCGTATAATTTCGTTTCGATCATATTATTATATGTTTAGCTTCACGATATGGTTAGTAATTATTTTTATTATTTATTAGTTGGAATATTTTCTCATAATAAAACAACCTTTACTAAAAAAACTGATTGCTTCATCCAAATTATAACAAAATAAATAAAAATATTCTGTACAAACAACTTTAATAAAATCTGAATTTTACTCTCGTAAATTGATGCAATTAAAGTGAAACTAAACCATAAAACTAATTAAAACTTATTAACAAATTTTACTCTAATAATAAATAATATTAAAAGCTTTCCGACCAAAAATCACCGTCAAAATTTTTATATAAAAAAATTGGCAGTTGAAAATAAAACAAATAATGTACTTTTTAATTTATTTGCAGTCAATGATTCTATTTTTTTGGTTTTTAATAAAATTATTTATATATGTATATTATTTCAGATGTGGAGTGTGAATTTTTGTACTTCCTCCTCAAAAATTTTAATTAAATTTTCGCCCAATTGAAATAGTTGCATCAAAATGCATAGAAACTGTTTTTAGAAAAGTATAAAAGCAAAATAATTTTGGTATGCCTAGTTGAACCCAAATTTATAGACGCGTGCTGCCATCTATAATCTAGTAGCTCAATCACGCTACTATTAACACATTAACTACCGTATATATTTTTTATTTTAATTACATAATTAATTTGCAATTTATAAATCGATTATAAGCTACCAACAGAATTATCACATCAAAAGTCGTTAATGAAGTTTCTTCGGGATTGTCGAAGGATAAATTTAAAACGTACTCGGCAGTACCGCGAGAGATAAGCGAGCTAGATTGGGAGTAAATTGTTAGTATCAGTGTCAGGGATCGGCACGCACGGCCGACGTTTACAGTCGTATCGGGTGCGATCTGAGGCTCGTGTGCCAACGAGCGCCACCTCTGACCGCGCCATTTCCTTATAAGGCAATCGACCATATCGCATTCTCGCACTTCCTGTGCTCCAATACCATTATTACTATTATTACCGTCGCAATTATTTAAAAAGTAAACTCACCGTTTTTAGTTGTTAAATCATAAGATGAACATCCTTGATATTACATGTTGAACAGTACATCCAAAAATTGCACTAACCTGTAACAAACAAAAATATTGTTAAAAAATATAATTATTAACTTGACTTCATTTAAGTCAATGTGTTATCAAATTAACGCTGACTGAATATTTATTATTAGATAAATACAACAACTGAGTCTTATAAAAATAATATTTTTGTAATCAAAGATTTCCAGAAACCGGTTAAAACTGAGTTGTAATGGCTTACATATACATATGTATATCTTCGTCCATATTTTTTATTATGTATTTGATGATAAACTGGCGTTTAAGACATTTTATATTATTGATATTAATAATTACAAATATGCATATAGTGCATATGTGCACGAATATGTGGACTAATAAATAAGTATTGGCTCATTGAAACGTTTAAATCCCAATAGCGCAACAAAATAATAAACATCCTTAGGGCAAAAAGGCGTGACGTTTCTGTTAAGGTTGTCGGGGGTTTTAGTATGACTACTCGCTACTAAACCAGAAGACATTTATGTTCACTAAACAAGTACTAAAAGTCACTACTTAAAAGATTTTATGACGCTCATAAATGTCAGA